>NC_088934.1:25325000-25595000 GCF_038396675.1 Hydra vulgaris | reverse complement strand
TAATATAGTACATATATTACATATATTACATAATATAGTACATAAACAATCAATATATTCATGTATGTATATATATATATAAATATATATACAATAGTACATATACATATATATACATTTATGTGTGTATATATATATATATATATATATATATATATATATATATATATATATATATATATATATATACTATAGTACATATACATATATATATACATTTATATGTATATATATATATATTTATATATATATATATTTATATATATATATATATATATGTATATATATATATATATATATATATATATATATATATATGTATATATATATATATATATATATATATATATATATATATATATATATATATATATATATATATATATATATATATATATATATATATATATATATATATATATATATACAAAAACTTATGTTTTTCTAGACCGTTTGGTTGTATTTGCAAGACCGGCAAAGTTTAATAACATTATATCAGCTGAAAGATCATCACGGTTTGTTAAAGAAATAATTAGAGTTAATATTAAATTTTTGAAATTTTTTCCTGTAAAATGCTTGTAATGCAATTTGCAGTAAGGAAAAACTCAGTGTCAGTTTTGTGTTAGTTGTCAACCAATTGTTGGATCATCATCATCATCATCATCATCATCATCATCATCATCATCATCATCATCATCATCATCATCATCATCATCATCATCATCATCATCATCATCATCATCATCGTCATCTTCATCATCATTATCATCATCATTATCATCATCATCATTATTTTTATTTTTGTGAGGAAATGATTAAGTTGTATAAATAGGGGGCTTTAACCTATAAATAGCTTTAAAATTCAAATCTCCCATATTTAAAACATCTTTGAACCCTCATTTATTAATAAATATTCTAGCTCCTTCAAAAATCAAATCAACCAGAGTTTTTCTCTAACACCAGTTAGATGATGGCATGAGATGTTGATTGACCAATGAGATGATGATTCATAACAATCATAAGTTCATCAATTTATTTATTTTAAATATTTTTAAGTAAATACATTTCCAAAAAAAAGTTCCGTAATTTTCTATGCATTAATGCAACTCTTACCTTTATATATTAATTTTTTGATTTTGTTGTTTTTGATTGTTTTGGTTTTGGTGTTATTTAATAAAATAATTCAGCAGGGAACAATTTTTTTAATAATAAATGTTATATTTTTTATTTGTAATAAATTTCCCCCCTCTTTTTCAGATCGCTTTCTGCACTCTATGCTTATTATCAAAAAATATCTGATGATGGTCAATTTGATTCTTCAGTCTATGTATGTTATTGTTCGAAAAAAATTTCTTTCATTGTTCTTCTTGCTAACATATTATGAACTTGTTAAAAAAGTTAACTAAAATTTTATACTGAATATAGTATTTTTTTAAAAGACAATTTAGGTAAATAATTAGAAATTAGTTCAAAATAAACTTAGACATTAGTCTTCACAAATTTACACCAGTTTTTTAGATATAAATATAAATAGATGTAAATCTTCAAAACTTTGTACCAGTTTTGAGATATTAACATTAAATATCAAACAAAATACAAAGGAAAACTTGTTCTTGATTTTAAGTTTTAACTGTTTGACTCATTAACCTTAAACAAAATGAAAAAACAATCAACAAACGTGAAGAAGAATCTACAGAAGTGAAATTTTTTCAAGAATCAATATAAGTTTATTAATTTAAAACTTTTTTAAACTTTTAATGAATAACTTTTTTAAACTTTTAACAGAATAGAATCTGCATAAGAAATATTACTAGCTTTTTGTAATTGAATCACTAAATATTATATTAGCAATATTTGGTTTTCTATCAGCTGACAATTTTCCAAAATTTTCCTAAAATACCTAAATGTTAAAGATTGAGGCAGCTTCTATGTTTGATCTATTATCAGTTACAATACTTGTATATATAAAATTTATAATATTATATATACAAGTATTAATAATATTTCTATTTATTATGCAAGATGAATTGAATAATTGATGATTTGCATTAATGTTTTATAATTAATCAATCACTATACCTATATATTCAGAATTATCAACATATTCTTCAATTGCATAATATTTTTCATTCAAATGCTTTTATTTTATTTTTGAAGTACAACTTCATCAGAAGCATCCCCATAAATCCTGCACTTATCTCAATAATGAACACACTATAATTTGTTTGCAATAAATATTTCTCATTTTTTCTAAAAAAAGACACTTGTGAGTTTGATCAGACATATTTAATATTTCACTCAGATACAAAATTAAACAAAGTTTACTTTTGTAATTTAAGATGTCAACTTAAACTGAATTAATGCTTGTACTAAATAAATATAAAGCATTGCTAAAACTGTGAAAAAAAAGTTTAAATATTACAAAATAGATAATAATTATGGTTTAGTATTTTTTTCATTGTAGCATGAAAATAATGCTTGTATATTATAGTTATCATAAACTGATATGGTTAATAAATTGTCATGTCAGTCTGCAAACATTTTTCAATTTCAAGTAAACAGAACTTTGATTAAATTTAAGACAAATATTTTATCGCTTTTATTTATTAAAAAAATTTTTTTTTTTAACTCAACTTTCAACTTTTTTTAACTCAACTGTCAACTTTTTTTAACTCAACTGTCTTTTAATTACATTTACATACAACATTTAATTATAAAAATTGTTTTTAATAAACTAAAAAGTCTTGCTTGATCATTAGATAAATTTTTAAAAAAAGGGTAAAGTTCATCATTTTTGAACATTACTTTAATTGAAATATGTAATTTGAATAGTATATCCCTACTTGAAAACAATAATGTTAAAGTAAATATGAATGAGCCACAACTTCAAAATATTGATAACCAAAACAAGAATGTAGATCATAAATCAGGATCCAAAAGTGTAAATATTAAGGGTATCTGATAATATTTCAAATATTAATAATAATCCACAAATAGAAAGCAGGATGTAATCAAAATTCAATTATGATATATTACACCATACATCTCGACCTTTTGAAATTGATAATGAGAAACACATGTTTTTGGCAGTCACCTTAAAGTATTAAAGATATCCATTATAAAAGAATAAAGAATTTCTTTTATATTTCATTTTTTATTTCTCAATAAAAAATACCATTTTTTATTTTATAGAAAAGAAAAAACATTAAACACAGAACAGGAATAGACCATCTCAATGTGTTCAATAAAGAAAAACACTATTGTAAAAGAAGTTTTCAGTGAATAAAATTTAGCTTTTAGATGCAGCAATAATGTCTTTGACAACATTATTGCTGCATCTAAAAGACAAACATAACTAAATATTGTTTGTGTTTGTCATATGACAACACAAGCAATATTTGGTTTAACTGATGGGCTATTCACGTAAAATTTTTAAAATTAATCTAAAGGCGCCAAGTGATACTTGATGGGAATATTTCTATAAAAGTATAAAAGCAGTGAAATACCAGATTATAAAAATTTATTGTAAAACCTAGATTATAAAACTTGCTGCATCATTAATAAAACAAATAAACTCTTATCAATTTGTTATAGTCGTAATAATTTGGTATCACTTGTTATCAAAGCTTTATATTTTTAGTCAATTGATTCAGCAAAAAAATATGGCAATTAATAATGCATTGCAAACTATTAGTAGAAATAAGTGTAATAGCACAGTTCATTTTCAGGATTAGCAATGTTGTTGATAGAAAATGCCAGAACAATTTATTATAACGATATAATTGATGAAATTGCAGGCAAAAGGGTTAAATAAAATTGATTTATTATTTTTGTATAATATTTTTTTTAGCAAAATCCAATAAAGGTAATTCAATAAAAAAGTTTTTTTTTTTAGGGCCTCAAAAAATTGCAGCATAATTAAGTCATTTAATATGCACATTTTAAAGCCAAGTATTAATTTTAACATTTTAAACATGTAAAATCTATAAAATACTCAATAACATGGTATAGTATAGAAACATAAAAAATTTGAAAGTAAGTCATTGCTTGATATGATCATTTTCTCACCTAAAAGTTTAAAATTAATTTTTTCATAATTTACATTTAATGATAATTGTGTATATTTTGTTTATGAGATTTGACATTTGTCAAAAAAAAAAAGCCTGTTTAGAATATTGTATAACATGGGCATATTAAATTCATATTATATTAGGATATATTATGTTCATATTTTATTAGGTTATAGAATATTAGATTGTATTATATTATGTTAAATAGGTAATTGCATTACAAAGTTTTGCTTCCATAAACGAAACTAAATGAACATTTTTTGCTTATTTAATGCAATAAAAGTCTTCGTTTAGTGCAATGAAGTTGATGTTTTTGTATTTTTTATTTTTAAAGAATGAAAATGGAACTGGTTCATATAAACAGTTAAAGGCAGTTGGTTTGGTCTATATTACAGATACTTCATCGCTTTTGCCTGTATCTAAAGAACTTGCACAAACGTATAGGTATTATATATAACAATTAATTATACTATCAAGTTATTATATTAACAAGCAATATATAAATAAATTGAATAAATAATATATAAATAAATAACAAAAGTATATAAATAAATATATAAATTGAATTTGTATCAAATAGAATTGAATAAATTTTCAAATCAAACTTTACTTGAAAATTATACTTGATTGCTGAGACAGAATAGGAGTTAACACTAAGATTTTAGTTTAGATTTTTGGAAGAAATATTAAAAATAATGAAATACTACTGTATTATTTCATTACTTTTATAATTAAAATGAAATAATACATAAGAAGCAATAGAGCTTACTCTAACCTAATACAGGCTAGAAGTAGTTATAATACAGGCTAGAAGTTATAAAAACTAGAAATAGAGGTTAAAAGTAGAATAAAGGCTTGAAATTGAGGTTAGGGTTTATTGTTTTTACTGTTGCAGTTTATATATGAAATTGAGGTTAGGGTTTATTGTTTTTACTGTTGCAGTTTATACTTGAAATTGAGGTTAGGGTGAACTTTATTGTTTTTACTGTTGCAGTTTATATATGAAATTGAGGTTAGGGTTTATTGTTTTTACTGTTGCAGTTTATACTTGAAATTGAGGTTAGGGTGAACTTTATTGTTTTTACTTTTGCAGTTTATTCTTTATGTTATTTTTGTTTTGAGCATAGAGAATGTACTTTTGGTGAATATAGAGATGTCAAGAAAGAGATCATATTTAGTGGCACAAGAAAATATTATTTTGTGAAAGATCAGAGTTGCAACACAAAAACAATACATTTTTTAAATAACTTTTAATAAAAAAGGTTCTTCAAAAAAACATAAAAAATATTGTTTCAGATAATTAATTATCCATGTGTAAACTAATAACAACTCTAACAAAAACTATGCCAGACAAAAAAAAATGTTTTTTTGTTTATTAATGCAACTGTAAAACCTGAAGGTTTTAAAACTCAACTAGTTATATAATTTTGTACTTTAGAACAATGTTGATATCATCCATCTTACTTGATTCAAAAATTACTGACAGTTTATCCCAGTTAAGTTTTTGTTAGCTTTTTAAACCTTTTTTTAACAGCTTTCTTTAAGCTTTCGAAACAATTCCTTTAAATATGAGTTTAAATACAACGAGTTTGAGAGAAAAACGTTGTTTTGAGACAATTAAGCATTGAATCATGTTTTAACACTCTGAACTCTTATGGAAGACAAAGTAGGCCTGCGATTCCAAGATATTTGTAAACAGAGTAAAAAAGAATTGGAATAAACTCCTTTAAAACATTCTTCAACAAGAGTTTTATTCACAACAAAGAAAACTTAAATGACTGATAAACAAATAGTAAGTATTTAATTTATTTATTATAATTATTGAATGCATTAAATGGTCGAGAATTGAATAAAATATATAATAGAATAGTAAAAAAAAAAAATTAAAAAAAATTAAATTTAGGATGTAAAACTCTAAAAATTGAATCACAAATGGATTTATCACATGCTTTCTATGGTACTGGATGTTCATTGAGAGATTTTGAAAATAAATTGTATAGCAAATGCTTTGTAAAATTGCAACCCGCATTTAAACCTGAGGTTTTGTTATAAACCTGGGCTTATATTAAAGAAATTGTTATAACTACTTCTAGTGTTACAATTTTATGTGGTGGGTGAAGCAATATTAAGTTAGACAAATGTAGTATTAAAAAAAAAAAACGGTTTCATATAAGTTTTGATTTATGCCTTAGTCAATTAGTTTCAAACTTCAAGATAATTTCAAACAATATTGTGCAATAGTATAGGTATCATAATATAGGTGCATTTTGTAAGTTAAAATCTGAATGAAAAAACAATTGCAAAAAAAAAAAAAAGCTAAACTTTGAAAGCATTGAAACAACTAAACTTTCCGAGTTAAGTTTTTTGGAATAATTTGAAAGTAATATCTAAGTTAAGTGTCCTGACAATGCAGCCAATATGAAAAGAGCAATTTTTCTCACATTTACCTCTATGGATGCCTGATCAATGTACTAAATTTGATTTTCACAGATGCAAGTAACCTCAAATCAATAGAGAAATGCTTCTGAACGATATTGGTGATTTCTTTCACCAACATTAAAACATAATGGTGGTAAAAATTATGGAGAATTTACAAATTTTATCAGCTTTGTTAAAACAGCACCAGCAGAAAATTAGCACAAGCTATTCAATAATAACTAAAACTTCAAGTTAAAACTAGGTTTATTAAAGATTAAATTATATCTATTTTTGCTATTGTGCTATTCATTAAATTAAATCATTTAATATGTTAATAACGGGTGATGCGAAAGTTAATAGCCTTAAAATTAAATTAAAAGTCAGCTAAGTATTTAATATTTTGTTTCTTCAGATCTTTATTCAGAAATGATCTGTTTTGGAATAACTTTGCATTAAGATCTAAGGGGATATTATAATACCCAAGATAATATTGCCCATTCAATACTGTGGCATACTTAATCATAATTTAACAATCAAGGTCAGTTTTACCAACAATCACACCTGTCATGTGCCAGAAGGCCACAAAGTTCAAGGGGCCAGAGTGGCCAGATGAATTAAAAAAAATTAGTTGTTTGAAACCATCTACAAGTAATTAAAATATCAAATCTAAATAAAATACAACTTTTATTTGAGATTACTTGTTAATAGTTATTATCTTAGGTCTTCTTAACTTTAACAATGTAAAACTCAGAAAAAAAACAAGAGCAGAGACCTTTTTACTTTAGACCAAAAGGGACCAACTATTTTAATCATCATTTTTTTGCAGCATTTTAAATATTTTTCAACAAACCTAATAATAAACTACAGTTCATTGCGGTTGATTTAGGCATAATCGAAGACCTACAACACAACAGCCTGCAGCTTTATGTGCAGTAAGCTCACTTAAATTTCAAGCATAATGAAACGAAAACCATTTTTTGGGTTAACGCAGAAAATATACAATCAAAAGTCAAATGCATCACAGTAAAACCAACACCAGAAAAGATACAATGTTTTCTGAGCAATCTAAAATAATAGCTGAAGTTAATGAGATTGTGGACAAACTAATTAGCAAGCTAGATAAAAGAAAGAAAGCATAATCTAGATTAAATTCTTTGTTTTCTTATTAATCTCACAACATGTCTGTAAGAAATTAGGGATTACAAGTGTGCGAAATAAGCTCCATTTTGAATGTATTTTAACTGCATAAAATTTTGTTGTCTGTTATCCAATTGACCTCAACTCTCACTTATTAAATGAATGTCTCCATTTTGGAGCTTTAAATCTGACTGAGATAAATAAAGACTCTTAATCTACTAATCAAATTTTCAACATTCTTTTACTTCAAATCTTTTTTGACCATGGCTAACTAAAAAAAAAATATTTAAAAGCATACACTAATTGCTTGATTATAAAGTTTAAATTTTTAATCAAACAAAATGTTTATGTGTAATTTAAGTTTAGAAAATTTTTTGAAAGCCATAATGTAACAATTAAAATATTTTTGTTAATTTAAACTGCTGATAAGTTTAAATACTGGAAAGCAAACAGGAACAAGAAAGCTTTAAATTCAGGGAGGCCAAGAAGTGTCTAAACCAGCCCTGAATAAATTGCGTAGTTTTTTGAAAAAAAAATTTAAAAAATGTCTTTTGCATGTTTTTTTTTACAACCCAGAGTAAACCTGAGGCTTATTATGTTCAGGATTTATCTGCTAACAGACTGTTTAAACTTAAAACATTATTGATTTATTGATATAGAGTATAAATATTAATTTAAATGAATATAAATAACAAACTTAGACATGTTTTAAGATAAACATAATGATGTTTTAAATATGTTGGACAATCCTATTAAATTAGGGTAATGAAGATAAAACTAATATTAGCTTAGGGTAATAAAGGTAAATTTAATATTAACTTTGGGTATATAAAATAATAAAAAAAAGAGAACATAATAAAAAGTAATAAAATTTAAACAAAATTAAAAAAAAAAAAAAATAAAAAAAAAAATAATACAATGCATATAATCTTTTTCATTAAAAAGATTTAATTATCTAATTTTAAAATACTTCACTAGTTTTTAATTATTTTACTTTATAAATTTTATTTACAATTTAGATAATTTTCCAATTAAGAAAATGTAAATATATACAAAAAAGAACAAAATATATCCTTTCAACACAGTTTATTTACAAATAAACAAAACAAAACATGATACCAATATTTACAAAACATGATACTAATATTTACAAAACATGATACCAATATTTACAAAACATAATACTAATATTTACAAAAAACATTTAACTACATCTACTATTAGAAATTAACAAACTGCAAAAGTACTAAATAAAGTTAAATAATTGTAGATATAATTATATGTTTTATTACTCCTGCCTCCTCTTTTTCACGAATCCACAAAGTTATGTAAGAAAAACACTAAAAGAGTCCCAGTCAGCTTTAAGATAGTTGTAAGAGGTTCAATAATAGGGGGATTCTGATGATGAAAAAGAATGAGATAATTGTTTTAAAGAGGTCAAACCGTGATCAGAAGCACCTATAGTTAAATGTGGAGAAACTGAGCACTGACTAGGATCAGAAACAAGTCATAAGTCGAGTAGAGAAGGTAAATGATTCGGGTTGTCTGGAAAGTGAGTTAAAAAAATGAATATTTGACTTGAGAAATTGAGAAAGGCAAAAGCTGTGGTTTTTAACGCCTGCAGATTCAGTGACACTAGAGCCAAGCCATTCAGTATCATGATCATTAAAGTCACCAACAACAACAATATTGGCTGATGGATAAAGAGAGAGGGCTTGGTCATATTAATCAGAAATAATATCAAAAAGAGTGCAATCTTGAGATGAAGGAGAGCGATATAGAACAAAGAAAAAGGCGATAGAGTGAAGTTGTGATAAACGAAAGCACATGAAAGAATAGTCTGTGGATTCAAACTTAATTTCCTGACAAATGGGTGAATTCTTACGAATGTAAATGCCCAGGCCAAGCCTGTGTCTATTGGAATTTTTACAAATCAAAGGAAGATAACCATCAACACTAAAATCACAAGATGTGACAGCTGAACTCAAATTAGTCTCACAAAGAGCAAGTAGGTCTGGTGGACTTTGCAAGAGATAAGACTCAACAGAAGAAAAGTTACTTTAAAAACCATGAATATTAGTGAATGATAGATTTAGAAAACTTGTTGATGATGATGGTTTTTTGTGTTTTTTATTTTTGTTACTTTAGTCATTTTTAAATTTGTTAAAGAATTTGACTCAAAGCATAGATAGTACTCAGTACATTATTTAATAGTCTAAGCAATTGCCTCATTACTATTAATAATTCCTAAGCTGTAACATAGGTCTCCAAATGTGGCCTCAACACTAAAAGTACGAACAGGGACACCATCCATGTGCAACATGGCACTGTTAATACTCTGATATTTTTCAGCTTTTGATGGAATCAGCCTCTCTAAGAGCTACCACAGAGTTTAAGCAACCTTACTACCAGCCAACCTCAGAACCATAAAACTAAGTTTTAGATCTGTACCCTCATTAGGAGATAATAGATTGAGTTGCCTAGTCATAAAAACAGACCCACAAGCAAAACCCATGCATTGAGTCAATAAGATCCAGCGTTCAACATCCTAAACCGGAAACAATGTATTCAAAGTACATCTGCACCAGCCTAATGAATGAAGAAGGGGTGCGAGGCTGGTCAACAGATTATGTAAGCATCATAGCAAAAAATAAAAGTGTGAAAATACCAAAACTACTAAGAAAAAAAGTACTTATCAATTCTTATTTAGATCTAGAGGTAATAGTTTCAATATATTAAAATAAGTAGGATATATTGTTCCAAAGAAAATAGTTTATTCATCTGGATATCTTATAATATTTAAAAATTTACTTTGGTAGTGCCCATAACCTTGCTCACAGAATGACAATCCAAGCTATTTGATTCTTCTTTAAATGACATTTTTAAATCTCTATGTTTCTGCAAAGTTTTTTTATTTTTATTTTTTGTTTAATATTTGCTTAGTGCTTTTCAATAATTCTCAGTTCTGTGTATTTTTGAGGATTGAGGATTCATGGATTCAAGCTGGCATGGAATCTTTTATTTCCTCTCGACGATTCCAGCTCAAGCCTCAATCTCCTCCATGGTTTTCTTCACACTGTGCTGCTGCGATTGCCAATCGAAACCGTTGCTTCTATATTTATCAGCAAAACAATTCTCCAGAAAACAGACGTCTGTTTATTACTGCTAGAAACAATTGTAAAAAGGTTTTGTCTAACGCCAAAACCTGCTATTATCAGGTCATGAAATCTCGTATCTCATCTCAAAAATTAGGCTCTCGTGACTTCTGGAGAATCTTTAATAATATCAATAATAAGGGCAAATCTATAATTCAACCTCTCTTGAATGGTTCAGACTTTGTCACCTCACCTAAAGACAAAGCTGAATTGTTTGCTAAAAACTTTTCATCAATATCATCTCTTGATTCCACTAGTTGCTTTCTACCTGATATTGCCAACAAACAGGTTGATCCATTGCTTGACATTCATATCACTCCAACATCTGTATCTAAAGTGATTTCCTGCCTTGACTCTTCTACAGCTTGTGGCCCGGACAACATACCTGTTATTGTCTTGCAGAAGTGTTCTCCAGAGCTGTCATCTATACTCTCAAAACTATTCAACAAGTGCTTATCAGAGTCTTGTTTTCCAGCCTGCTGGAAAGCGGCATCTGTTATCCCTATCTTCAAAAGGAGAGCGATCTGATTCGTCTAACTACCATCCCATAAGTCTTCTTCTTATCATAAGCAAGGTTTTTGAATCTTTAATTAACAAATTAAAAAATCACTTACTTTCTGACCATCAATATGGATTTCGATCTTCTCGTTGTACAGCTGATTTGCTAACAGTAATAACTGACAGGTTTTATCAAGCATTAGATGAAGGTGGAGAGGTTAAGGCCATCGCTCTTGACATTTCAAAAGCGTTTGATAAAGTTTGGCATGCTGGTCTTCTCCATAAGCTTTCTTCTTATGGTGTATCTGGCAACATCTTTAAGATCATTGAATCCTTCCTTTCCAATCGTAGCATAAAAGTTGTCCTCGATGGACAACACTCTTCTTCTTATTCTGTAACTTCAAGGGTTCCTCAAGATTCTATCCTTGGCCCTATACTCTTTTTAATTTACATTAACGATCTTCCAGATATTGTCACATCTAAGGTGGCATTGTTTGCTGATGATATTACCATTTATTCTTGTCGTGATAAGAAATCAACACCTTCTGATTGCTTGGAGGGAGCATTTGAGCTTGAAAAGAATCTCACTTCTGCTACAGTATGGGGCTCACAGTGGCTGGTGAACTTTATTTCAGATAAAACTCAATTTTTTTCAGCCAATCATTATCGCAATAATTTAGATCTTCCTATATTTATGAACGGTGATGTACTCGATGAGTCACCTACTCTTCATCTTCTAGGATTAACTCTTACTTCCAATCTTTCTTGGAAACCATATATCAAATCAGTTGCAAAATTAGCATCTGCTAAGGTTGCATCTCTTTATCGAGCTCGTCACTTTCTTACTTCGAATTCTATTCTCTATCTCTATAAATATCAAATCCGGCCTTAAATGGAATATTGTTGCCATATCTTGGGCGGATCCTCTCATGATGCCCTTTCTATTTTAGACAAGGTGCAAAAACGCGATGTAAACATAGTTGGACCTGCTCTTGCAGCCAACCTCCAACCATTATCACATTGTCGTAATGTTGTTTCTCTTTCTCTTTTCTACAAATACTATAATGGGCACTGCTCTAAAGAGTTAGCGTCTCTTGTGCCATCTACTATAATTCATTCTCGTGTTACTCGTCATTCAATTAAGTGTCATCCTTTTTCTGTGACTGTTCCTAAGTGCTCCAAAAACGCTTATTCGTCCAGTTTTTTTCCTCGAACATCAGTTCTTTGGAATTTGCTTCCTTCATCTTGCTTTCCTTATTCATATAATTTGCAATCTTTTAAGTCGTCCGTCAATCGTTATCTTGCTTTACAACCTTCATCTTTTCTCTTTCAGTAACTTCCAACTTTAATTAGTGGCTGCTTGCAGCTTTGTTGGAAGGGAAGATGTTTAAAAAAAAAAAAAAATTTGCTGTTTTAGGCGCAACTTTCGCATCATTTTGTTAATATCATTCCATAACCAGTTTACTATAACGACTTGAAATAAATCAGCACTGAACACAGGTCTTTTATTATGTGATTTAATGAGAGGTAAAATACATTTTTTTAAACACTTAACTTTGGACTTAAAAATGTATGATGCTGACTTTTTGCCACTCCTGCAAATAACTGGCCAAATCAAGGCTTTTTTTAGCAAACTTATTATGTTTTGTGTATTTAAACTTCTTATCTTCTTTTCCTCTATTCTTAGCAATTAATAACAATAATAATAATAATAATACTAATAATAATAACAATAATAACAATAATAATAGTAACAAAAATAGCTATAATAATAATAATAATAATAATAATAATAATAATAATAATAATAATAATAATAACAATAATAATAATAATAATAATAATAATAATAATAACAATAATAATAATAATAATAATAATAGTAATAATAATAATAATAATAATAACAACAATAATAATAATAATAATAATAATAATAATAATAATAATAATAAACAAACATTAAAAAGACACCATTAAAAACCATTGAAATATAAATGTTACATAATGTAAGTGTATATAAACCAACACAAACACAACCCAACCAGGAATTTGCTGATGGTTATAGTTAACATAAGTTTTAGCGTGGAAATCAAGAAATTAATTGTGAGTGGTCAATTCCACTAGCCAACACACGGACTTGATAGTCAATTGTTATTTTTGGATGGTCAAATTTTTTTTTTGTTCAAGTTTTTATTTTTTTTAGTTTTTACTGAACTTTATAAGTACAAAAAAAAGTTAATTAAAAAAGTTAAAATTTTTTTTTTTTTTTTTAATATCTTCACTTTCAACAAAGCCGCTAGCAACCACCGTTAGAGTTTGAAGTTACTGGAAGAGAAAATATGAAGTTTGTAGTGCAAGATAACGATTAACAGACAAAGTAAAAGATTGCAAATTATATGAATCAGGAAAACTAGATAAAAGCAAATTCCAAAGAACTGAAGTTCGAGGTAAAAAGCTAGATAAATAAGAATTTTTGGAGCACTTAGGAACAGTCACAGTAAAAAGATGAGGCATAATTTAATGAGGAGTAACACAAGAATGGATTTTAGTAAATGGTACAAGAGAAGCTAACTCTCTAGAGCAGTGCCCATTATAGTATTTACAGAAAAGTGAAAGAGAAGCAACATTACAAAGATGTGATAATGGTTAGAGGTTGGGTGCAAGAGAAGATCAAACTGTTTACAATGCATTTTTGCACCTTCTCTAAAAAAGAAAGGGCATCATTGGAAGATCCAACCAAGATATGTTAACATTATTCCATACAAAGATAGATTTGAGATTTATAGAGATAAAGAATAGAATCCAGAGTAAGAAAGTGTCAAGCATGATAAAGAGATGCAACCTTAGCAGGTGCTAATTTTGTAATTGATTTGATATAGGGTTTCCAAGAAAAATTGGAAGTAAGAGTTATGCGGTAGTGGTGTAGTGGTAAAGCGCTCGCTTCATAAGCAAGAGTTTCCAAGTTCAATCCCCACCACGTCCCTAGTAGTGCCGCGCTCAACTTGTTTCTCCGCGCAGCGGCCTTGTTCGTCAAGGTTCGTGTTTCGGAGTTATAGAGTTGAGAGAGGGCTATAACCACTATTAAGTAGCCTCCTCATCTGTAGTGGCTTTATCGACCTTGAGGAGGTGAATAACAAAAAAAAAAAAAAAATCCTAGAATATGAAGGCTAGATGACTCAAGTACATTACCGTTCATAAACAAAGAAATATCTAAATTATTGCGATAACGATTGGCTGAACAAAATGGGTTTTATCTGAATTAAAATTCACCAGCCACTGTGAGCCCCATGCTATAGCAGAAGTGAGATCTTTTTCAAGCTCAAATTTCTTAAGCAATCAAAGAGTGTTGGCTTTTTATCAAAACAAGTATAAATGGTAGTATCATTAGCGAACAAGCAAACTTTAGATGTGAGAAGATTAATGAATTTGTATTATTTCGTTGATAATAATTTTAAATAAAATTAAATTAATTTGCTTATTTTAAAAATGCAAACGAGCAATTGATATTTTTTTTATTTATTTAAACATAATTCATTTCATTGCAATGACTTGACAAATGGTGGGAAAAGCTACAAAAAAAATAATTGAAAAGGTTAAATGAAAAAAAAAATACAGTTTAGATAATGTTCTTATCTATATACAACAGTTTTGAATAATAATAAAATAAGAACTTTAATTTCTGAAGTCAAAAAAGATAAACTAGTGTACATTTTATATCACTTGCTCATTAAAATCATTTTAAAAACTGCTAATGTTACTGGGCTTTATGTTTTTAAGTTATAAATCAGGAATGGCCAAATAGCAACTAGTTAAATATAATAACAACACTAGCCACATGCGGCTCTTTTTAAAAGTTTTATTGATTTACTAATAATCAGTTAAAACCTAAATTATACATAGCCTGAAGACATATTGAAGAAAAATTTATTATTTCATGGTGATAAGATAGAAAAATATGCATTTATTGAAAAAGAAAATAAATACTGAACCTGCTCATAATAAGACATTTGATATTAAATGCCACTATGAAACAAAACATTTTTTTTTGTTGAGGAATACCCATTAAATTCATGTTATAGAAAAAGTAAAATTGAGTTTCTCAAAACAATTTTTAAAAATCAACAAATGAATAGTTCATCTTCCAACAAAGAATCATATATTACAACAGCAGCAAGTTTTATTATAGTTTGGAATATTGCAAGAAGTAAATACCCTTACACCAATGAAGAGTTTGTAAAACAAAACCTTTTAGATGTGATCTCAGTTTTAGATCCTAATAATAACAAAATTCAAAGGATAATTTCAAATATTTCTATTTCTCAACATACAACTGAAGAAAAATATCTGAGAGTGTCCAAAATGCCCCTAAAAACAAGCTTGTTAGTGTTATTACAGATTGTTAATAAAAAGTGATCCTGCGTTCAGAATTTATCCCAGTTCATTGTGTGATTCATGGAGAACATTTAGCAGCAAAACATTTAAGTTTTCCAATTTTTTTAAAATTAGTGCTGGAGATTGTAAATTATATTTGATCAAATGCAAAAAATCACAGACAGTTTAAAAGTTTTGTTAGTGAATTCTTGCTGACAAACCAAGTGACTTGTTGTTTGATTGTGCTATAAGGTGGCTTACAGGTAGTGTTGTTTTTTACAGGTTTGTAGAACTATTAGAACCAATTAAATCTTTTTTGCTTCAAAAGCAAAAGACATCTAAAATCTTTGACAATGTTAGTTTTTTTCGAGATCTTTTATTTTTAACTGATGTAATGCAACATTTACCAAATCTGAATTTGTAACTGAATTTGTCACAGGGAAAAGAAAAAACTACAGAATTTATTCAAAGACTTTCAAAACAGGTTTAAAGAATTGTATGCTCTTAAATCATCATTAGCATTTTTAGTAAATCCTTTTTTAATTGATCTTATTAGAGATGGTTGTCCAATCCATGAAACATGTTTAAAGAAACATCTCAATTAGAAATGGAATTATTAGAAGTCCTATCAAGAAGACCAAATTCTTCAAATGTCGCATAAAACACTAACTTTATTGGATTTTTGGAAAAAAGTTCCTGAAGTTAAGCATCCTCAACTGGAAAGGATTAGTATAAAACTCATTTCAATTTTTGGTTCAATGTATACATGTGAATCTTTATTTTTGACTATGAACATTTTTAAATCAAAATATCATGCCAATCTAACTAATAAACATTTGTTAGAGTTGCTTTAAATATCAACTACAAGCTTGAAACCAGATTTTAAAAAACTTATGAGTAGCGTTCAAAAACTTAGAGCCTAATAAATGTATCATAATTGTGCAAGTAATTATGCAAGAAGAATTTTCTAATGGTCTTTTACAAAACAGTTAATGTTATAAAAAGATCGCTTTCTGTTATGTCTAGTTTTTTCATGAATAATGAAAAGTTTATTTTTTTAATTGTAAAAATAAAAGTAATTTGAATTTAATTGAAATTCATTTTAAAATTTGTTTTTATTTGGTATTTTGTAGTTTTTAGTAACTATTAAGTGGTTTTAAGAAAGTTCAATTCAAACAAAAGCAAGTTTAATTCAAATACATTAAAATAATAATTTTTTTAAAGAAACCTTTTTATCTTTAAATTTTAAAATCTTGCTTTCAATTATTTTTATAAAAAAATTTATGGTTGTTGTAATTGTGTTAATTTAAAAAAAAAATTATTATTGGGAGATGCTTTCAAAATTTTTTCCATAAATCGTTTTCTAGTGTGAATAAAAAGGCATCAGATATTATGTAGCCAAGTTTAAATTTAAAGAATAGTTTTTACTTTCTTTTTTATAACAAAAACTAAATGCTGCACATAAATTGTGTAGCTATTTTGACACGTCAGTATTTATATGCGACTCTTGCATCAAAAATTTTGGCAAGTGCTGTTATAAACTGTATAAAACATCAACAAAAATGAGGAAGTTTTATATTGAAACAAGGTTTTTATATTGAAAAAACATCCAAACTATTAATGATTCTATTATTAGTGTTTTATACAACTTTTTATAATGCACATTAAACTTTTAATGTCACTTATAATGTCATTTTAATGCATTTTAACTTTTTTTAATGCACATTTAAAATGAAACGTGTTTTATCATCAGTATAATAATAATAATGTGATTAACTGTCGTTTGCAGATAATATTACTAAATATTATATACTAAATATTTAATATTTTTTTTAGTTGACAGTAGACCAGTGATGGTGAAAAATCTACGACTGCTTGGAGCTCACCAGCGTAGGATCAACAGTTATCCTCTTCAAAAGATGTTCTGCACCCGGTGCTTGCAGGACACTGACCATTAGATGTTTAGTGTTATCGGAGACTTTGTCATCAAAGAAAGCCAATGCAATCAGTTCTTCTGACAAGTACCACAAACGTCCTAAAATTTTCTTCATTGCGATCTGAGAGACTGCTTGATTCTGTGCCTTGTATTTGTCGATCTCCTTGATAAGCTCGAGATCAACACGAGGCGAAAATGGCGCTGACGGCGCTCTAAACCAGGCCTTGACATACAGAGTCACCGTGAAAAGACACATGTCTGCTACTCCCTTCTCTTCTTTCTTTGTCATCTTGAACTGGCTTCTCAGCATCCATATTTTCAATGAATAAATAGCCTTGGCCATCCATCTGGCTCGATGCAGTCCTGCCGGAGCTTTGAATGAGCATCCTTGAGATGGAACGCCTCCCAGAAACATTATTGTCAGCTCTAGCAGTTCGCGATAATCATCACGAGGCTAAAACTGTTGCAGTTGGTTTTCAGCAAATGCAATAATTTCATTTGCAACACTGGAAACGGTAATGTGCACGATGTCATTCGAACTAGATGCCTGAAAGTTTGACCAGTCAATGATTTCCCAACTGCTTTGAAACCTTTTAAAAATCATGATGTCTGGACCCGGATCGATTGATATTAAACTCTGCTGGGTCATGACCGAGGTGCTGCAGTGCTGGAGTTAAGACTAGTGCAGCATTACTATCACTGACCTTTGCCATATCCAGACATACTGCTAACTTGTCATTCAGTATTTTGTGTGTGCCACGTTTATGTTTAGTTCTCTTTAAGTTGTGCTTGATGATGGCTCACCAAATGCTTCATTATCATTACCAGACTCCTGTTCGCTTTTGGAATTCTGAAGAATAGCTTTCTCCTCTCTGGCCACTCTGTCCTATTCTTCTCTCTCTTTTCTTCTCTTGAAGTTTTCTTCTCTACTGTGAACATCTCTTTTTCTTTTGGCCATGGCTTTGTCAACACTTCCCATCTTACCACGTTGTCCCGCCTCACGCTGAGCTAACGGGAACTCCCTGTCCTCCTGCATGCTAATCATCTTCATGGCGTCCGCATGAGCAATGTCAAAAAGACTCTCTAAGCCATCCTTCCATTCTTCTTCCTTCTTCAGTAGACTTTCAGAGCGCTTTGCTTTATTTTCCTTATTTTTCTTCAGTTTGTCATATTCATGGAACAGACATTCAACTTTTTCAACAACGTGTTTCTTCATCCGTGTCGGGATGCGGGCTTTAGCCCACACTTCAAGAACTTCAAGAACATTAGTTGTTGAATGTGATGCTTCACGAACGGTCTGTTTCGTGGCCTCTTTGTAATAAAAGAAAAGTGCCATGACTTCCTTCTTTGACGGTAACTTTGAAGAGCTGAGAATTTCAGACATTTGGCCTATCAGCCACAACTCAGTTTCTCGTCTTGTAGTTGGTTTCGAAGTCCTACAGCAAGCATTGGCCATCTCCCTTAAAATAATAAATTTTATTTGTTACCATCCAATTTAATTATTCAAGTTATATGTAACTTCTAACAAAAACTTATAGAACTCAGAAAACTAACTGACAAAATTTATGTTATGCAATATAAATAAACAACAATGACATATGAAAACTCTGACAAGGTCTAAATCCAATTTATAAAATACACAATTATGTGCATAAATGTAAAGTCAAGTTCAATACTATGGCACTCAGGCAATTGATATTAATTAACAATTTAAAATGGATTTAGCACAGCGGATCGGTCATTCTGTCTGTTTTATAATAATTCATTGTTAAATCAATATAATTTGGCAAATTATTGTTTAAGCAAAAATAAAGAAAACACTCACTTTTGATCCAGTATCCACTAGGTCAGTTGTTACGGAAGTTTCCCTGAGAGAGTCAGTAGTCACTAATTCAGATTCATCAAATACTATTGTTATATTGAGTGAGTGTCTGTCAGTGTCTGATTACAAATGGCTGACAGCTGGTGAAATGCATTCTGGATAATTTAACAATAAATAAGTAACATCATATTGATAAATTATGCAGGCGGTATAGTGTGCAGTGAAAGAGATCACCAGCATAACAACTAGTGAAATGCAGCCACGGAACCCCACATGATACTTAACTATTATATATGTGGTAGGGACCTCTTAATTCAGATTTAGCTGGTTTTTTTTGTGAATTTTTTATGCATGCATATAAACAAAATTCAAGGGTGCCCTGTACAAAAATTGTACAGGGTACCCTTGAATCAACTGAATTACATGTTGATTTACATGTCTCTTATATTGTAAAATGAACCTGTGTGAACATGTTCTGGAAGATTCTAGATGCTTCTTTTCGATGCGTCTGGAAGCGTCTGGATGTTTCTGGATATTTCTGGATGCTACTGGATGCTTCTAGATGCTTCTTCTGGAAACTTCTGGAAGCTTCTGCATGCTTCTGGAAACTTCTGGATACTTCCTTTAATTATTAAAAAACTTCCGTGACGTTGACACGGACCAGACTTAAGAAAATGAAACAAACCAAAAAAGTTGCACTTGTTTTGTCCGCTGCAATAGATATAAAATATCCACAATAATAATCGCTCAGTCACATAAGTGATGTAATTTAAATTGAATATATGGTATCAAAAAACCAGTTTATTTTCCTTAGCCGATCACCTCTGATAAATTTTATATATATTTTAAATTGGTATAGAATCCTCAACATCTTGTAAAAGTTTCTAATACAAACAGCTTTTCTGATTCGCAGAAATCTGGCCTTAAAGTTGAAGCAATTTTTTTACTTTGTTTTCCTTGTAATGTAAGTTAAGTGTCTTTTTCAGCAATAAGTTTGCCCTCTTTCAGCCAGATTTAAAACTTTTTAGAATATTTTCTTATTTAGACTAACAGCTTTCATGCAAAGCAGCTAAAAGTTTAGTTTACAGTTTAAATAGGCAAATATTTGATAAAGTTGTTGCGCATGTAACGTAAGTTTGAAATGGAATTGCCCACACACACAAATATATATATATATATATATATATATATATATATATATATATATATATATATATATATATATATATATATATATATATATATATATATATATATATATATATATATATATATATTAGTATATACAATATACGCATTTTCCAAGTAACATTCTGATTATTTTTCAAATCTTGTTTTTAAAAATTCTGATATTTTTTAACCGGTCAACCAAGACCAGCAAGAATTCGTTTTAGGAGGTCAAAATAGCAATTTTAATCATTTTGGGTAGTTATTGACTATTGACTAGCCGTTTTTTTTCATGCTGAGTTTCATCAACCTTATATCAAGTACAATCATCAGTACAAATTGTTAAAAATATTTAAATTCTTATACATGATAAAACCACAGAAATATTGCATAACAGTTACAAATTGTGTTTCCAAGATCTTATCGTTTAAAAAGATTTATTTGTTTATATATTCAGATTAAAATGATTTAAATGGATGAAAAAAATTTTCAAGTGGCTAAAATACTTATCAAAATAATAAATTTAAAAAAAACTAAAAAAACACTTTGACATGTAGCTAACATTGACATGTAGATAACATTGATATTTAAATGTTTTTTTAAACATCAGAACATCAAAGTCTAAAGATATAAAATATCTTGTTTCAAAAATTGAGCACCAAAAGGTCTGTCACAAAGAAGTTTGGCAAAAAATGACCAGCCTGTGTGACTTTTAATGTGTTGTCAAGCTTAATAGTTTGACAATCTGTTGACAATATTAGGTAAAAAAATTTTTAATCATGAATTAGCAAACTTTTTATGTCTTCTAGTAGTCACTACTAAACTGAAGCTAATTGATATTTCAAATAAAGATATTTCATAACATTTTTGATTTTACAACTTTTTGATGCTGTTATTTTTAAATATGTGCTAACTCTATATTTTTTTAAATGAAATACATTTTTCGTTTTAAAATATATAGTGCTAGTATATATTTAAAAATAGAGTGCTAGTATATGTTCAAATTTTTTAAAATATATAGTGCTAGTATATATTTAAAAATAGAGTGCTAGTATATATTTAAAAATAGAGTGTTAGTATATATTTAAAAATAGAGTGCTAGTATATATTTAAAAATAGAGTGCTAGTATATATTTAAAAATAGAGTGCTAGCATATATTTAAAAATAGAGTGCTAGCATATATTTTAAAATAGAGTGCTAGTATATATTTAAAAATAGAGTGCTAGTATATATTTAAAAATAGAGAGTATATGTTCAAATTTTTTTCTCTGTTTTGTTTTTCAAAACTATAGTGGTAGTTTACCTCTCACAATTTAAATTACCATTTATGATACAAAATATACTAATGTCAATGTTACTCTATATAGAGGTTGACATCGCCGGTTGCACACCACTAAAAAAATCAATTATCTATCAATAATACACATAACTATTTAAACTTTTTTTTAGCAGTTTATGGTAACAATATCATTTCTAAAAATGTAAAAATATTTCATATCAAAGTTATTTTGTCACATCATAAGAAAAAATATATATTTTTTAAATGTGTCAATGTTGCACCACTTTACCTAATAGATATATATATATTTTTAATACTTAATTTACCTCCTAAAGGCCAAGAGGGCCACTACAGTCAAATAGGTTATTAATTTAATTATGGTTACAACCCTCTATTGACTCTTAAGCTCCATCTCTAACTTCAAAACACAAGCCTTAAAGGACAAACGAGGCTACTACGTAGAAACACAAGTTGAGTGTGGTACTACCAGGGAGGTGATGTAGAACTTCTCAGAACTTCTTATTTCTTAGGTTGCACAGTTTTTTTTATAGAGTTTGATAATAATTATATTAGTACCTTACTTTGAGTGTTAGAAAAGACCGAAAGAACATTTAAAAAAAAGTAAATATTTAAACATTTCTCAATTGGCTCCCATTATATTATTTGAAGTATAGCAGTTTCCTGGTTTTCACTATTTTACTATTCTTGTATATAATTTAAAGTATGTATATAATTTAATGTAAAATTCTTCTAAAATTCTCTTGTATGTATATAATTTAAAATATAATAGTTTATTTCTGCTTTTCACTATTCTTAATTCCTGTGGATTCTGCTAAATTACTTTTTTTATTGAGAAATACAATTTAAGTAAATAGAGAAAGTACTGTTAAAGTTTGTTAAAATTTACAGACATAAATTTTTTGAATGGAATAACATCATCAATAAAAAGCATTGAGAGTATATACATTGTAACGGGTGGAGGTAGTAATATAAGGTATGTAACGTCTAGGGACCCTTTAATTTTGCTGGTTACTATCTGAATATTAAGTAATTTTAAAAACCTAATTTTTTCGAATCCTAAATATTTTTTCAGTTTTAATCCTAATCTTTTCTCTAAATATTGAATGACTTGACCCTTCCAACCTATTGTTTTATGTCACTTCATATTTTGTGCAATATGAAGTGACGTTTCCAAATATTAAACAAAATCTTGAGATAATGGGTAACTATAGTAAAATAAGAAGAAAATAATAATAGGATGCATTGTACCCCTTAGATTTTAAATAAACAATTAAATGATGCATTAAAAAAATGCTAAAATTGAAATTAATAATAAAATATATACATGTTTGTTGTTGATAGGAGACTTTAATTACCTTAAAATTAGATAGTCCAATGGTTTAGTTGAAAACATTTGAACAAGTGATAATGATCTCAACAAAGAATTCGCTTATACTGTAAATAAAACTTCATTTTATCAACATGTTGGTGATGCAACTTCTTTAACGATAATATTATGCCTATAAGTACTTTAGATTTAATATTCACCAGTAAACCTAACAATGTATTTGAATTAATGCATTCACCTTATCTTTGCCAAACTTATGATTAATATGGAAATTGAGTAAAAGTAAAAATAAAACATGAAATATCATAATAATGGAAATATCATAATGGAAGCTATTCTAAAATAATTTTGAAGGAATGAACTGGACAATGGATTTTAAAAATTTAACTGCAGACAAAATGTATAATAAATTTTTATCAATTTACACGAATATCAAAGAATCTTTTATACCACAACAAACTAGAGCTTATAATGCCAATAGATCTTCCTGAATCACACAAAAAATTAAAGATTTAGTGCGTATCTTAACAATCTATTATTATTTATACTGTACAGTAGACCTACACATTTTATATCATATCATCAAAAAATTATTGGTGTTTTTACAAATTTGAGTATGGTTGGGTTTTGGCTATTTGTAATGAGTCACTATTTAAATTTAAATCAAAAGTTAAATATGTTTAAAAATGAAATAATTAAAGAAACTAACCAAATATTTAACATTATGAATGTTTTTAATTTAAATCAGTCTTTATCAGGAAGAATACTAATAATTTACTGATACTAAAAAATTACTTTTGTCTTTCTCATGTGAAGCAATAATAGATATTATAATAACTGTTAAATTATTCAAAGAAAAACTTTTTCAGTTAAATTAATATAAATCTCCTGGACCAGACATAGTAAAATCAATAGTACTAAAAAAATGTGCATCTGCCTTTGCATTTCTGCTCGCTATGATTTTTAAAAAATCACATCAGCTCAACACAAGGAGCCATAATTTCAAAATCAGAAGAGAAATTGTTAAAGCTGAAATATTCGCCATCAATTCTTAACCAATAGAGTTTCATCAATGTGGAACAAACTACCTGATTTTGTTATTAAAATTTGATGAAAAATTGATAAATATCTAGAGCTATATGATTTTTAATTTATAATTTAATTTACCTAGAAAAACTAAAAAATGCTTATGCTGTCAAAGTGAAATTAATACTAATTTCACTTGTAGTTTTCGAACTACTACAGCTTTCTATTATATCATATTACATTAAATAAAGAGAAAACCTGTATTAAGGTAGGTTGAGTCTGCTCCAATTGCAACTAATTGATTTCAACCCCATGTGTTGTTATCCAATCATATAACTATATGATTGGAAGATTACATATTGCTGAACAACTTTTTAGCAATATATTCAGCAGATGTTCAACTTTATTTCTCCTCTGAGCTATTTACAATGTGAAATAAATATTTTCCACCAGAGTAATGATCTTCTTGATCTCCCTGATCATCCTCACCACATGTTTTTAAAAGCTCTTTTCTACCATCAAAGATTTTGTATACCTTTGATCTATCAATTTTTTCATGATCCAGAATAAGACTTGTATCGGTAATGTTATCTTTAAAACACCTGTATCCTTGGTTACTTTTAATCCTTTAAAAATGCTTGGTTACTTTTAATGTTGCATGTGTCTATTGTTGCATTTAATGTTGCATGTGTCTATTGTTGCATTTAATGTGTCTATTGTTGCAATGCCTATTGATGCTTTATTATTTATACTAAATCTTAAGGTTGACAAAGAAATATGATTTATATTTAAAGTATTTAGGTTAGAGATTGTTAGTTTATTTGGTGAATAATTATTGTCTTCATATTCATTTTCAAAATTATCTGACTCTAACTCCATATCATTTTGAGATAATTCATCAGAATACTGTATCTCAATTGTAACTCTCTTTGCTTTATTCTGCTTACTTTAATAATAGGGTCAAATCATTATATTTCAACCAATGCCCTGTGGCTCACCATATCTGATTTTCCTAATTTTTACATATTGTTATGGGCATCATGTAGATAGGTTAAATTTGAAATTTCAGACTTCCAAGTACAACGGTTCGGAAATTATAACCTTACAAACATGACACAGTGGCCCCCTCGATTTACAAATGGTCAAAACAGACTACTTTAGAGCTGTATAACTTTTTTCTCACTTTCAACTAGTGTCTCATTTTTTCTAGAACTATTTTCTGGATAGTTTTCTCTTTAAAAAAGTGGTTTTTATTAACTTGTGTTAAATTAGAAAAAAATTATGACCTCCTCAACTTTGGAAAAAATCATAAAATTGCTAAAATGTGCCAAAATGAAACTAACTGCAGCATTATTCTGTTCATCCACAAGTCTTTACAGATAGCTTTTCTGATTAGCTACTGCTGTCTGCAATAAACAGGAAAAATATAGGCAGCTTGTTGCAGTTTAGAGCTTAAATATATCTAAAAGCAAAATGTCCACTTGCCTAAAAAGTCCAATTTTCAGCCATTTTGAGATGCTTGTAAATTTTTCTAACACTTTGTTTTGATCTAAGATTAACAGCATATAAGACCATAAAACATAACTATCTGAAAATGCAAGCATTATAAACTTGTCAAATCCACTCCAAAAATGCCAGCATTTTTAAATCACCCTATTTTTTAATCATCAACGGTTGTATGTGTTACTAGAAACCAGTGTCCCTCTAATCTGCCAACTGGCCTATGTAAAGGGTGCAATTAATTGTAAGTCATTTCCTAATAAAAGGAAAGATATGGTTGGTTGTCCTCTCCTTGATCTGGTCTTCATAGTAGATAGGGGCACAAATAAAGGGGGCAGTATTTTTTTAGAGACCTTCATTATGGTTCAAATAAATGTCTCTAAATTAATTTAGATATTTAGGTACTTAATACCTAAATATCTAAATTAATTTCAAAATGAAACCATTATTTCTTTAAATTCTATTTTATTATAGGTAATCAGTGGTGTTTATGTGGTCTGGACCCCTCCCCCCCCCCCTCCCACTCACTAAGGTGAAGGGGGAGAAAGGGAGGGGGTTTGGGGTGGCACCAATCAAATTCAATTAACTTTTAGTAATATTATTAACTTTTGTTAATTCCCTTTTAAGACCATTACATTGTATATTTGCTGGAAAATCTCGCACACATTTTTGATAGTTACTATGAAAATTTGAATCTTATGGTAAAAGCATGAAAAAATGCAATAAAGATCTAATGGCTTTAACTGTATATTCATTAGAAAACGCATTATGCATGTTTCATGCTAGAAAATGAATGCTTATACCTTTGTAAGTTGGTTGCCCTTCTTCCCCCTTTGATTGGTGCCACCCCAAACCCCCTCCCTTTCTCCCCCTTCACCTTAGTGAGTGGGAGGGGGGGGGGAGGGGTCCAGACCACATAAACACCACTGATTACCTATAATAAAATAGAATTTAAAGAAATAATGGTTTCATTTTGAAATTAATTTAGATATTTAGGTATTAAGTACCTAAATATCTAAATTAATTTAGAGACATTTATTTGAACCATAATGAAGGTCTCTAAAAAAATACTGCCCCCTTTATTTGTGCCCCTATCTACTATGAAGACCAGATCAAGGAGAGGACAACCAACCATATCTTTCCTTTTATTAGGAAATGACTTACAATTAATTGCACCCTTTACATAGGCCAGTTGGCAGATTAGAGGGACACTGGTTTCTAGTAACACATACAACCGTTGATGATTGAAAAATAGGGTGATTTAAAAATGCTGGCATTTTTGGAGTGGATTTGACAAGTTTATAATGCTTGCATTTTCAGATAGTTATGTTTTATGGTCTTATATGCTGTTAATCTTAGATCAAAACAAAGTGTTAGAAAAATTTACAAGCATCTCAAAATGGCTGAAAATTGGACTTTTTAGGCAAGTGGACATTTTGCTTTTAGATATATTTAAGCTCTAAACTGCAACAAGCTGCCTATATTTTTCCTGTTTATTGCAGACAGCAGTAGCTAATCAGAAAAGCTATCTGTAAAGACTTGTGGATGAACAGAATAATGCTACAGTTAGTTTCATTTTGGCATATTTTAGCAATTTTATGATTTTTTCCAAAGTTGAGGAGGTCATAATTTTTTTCTAATTTAACACAAGTTAATAAAAACCACTTTTTTAAAGAGAGAACTATCCAGAAAATAGTTCTAGAAAAAATGAGACACTAGTTGAAAGTGAGAAAAAAGTTATACAGCTCTAAAGTAGTCTGTTTTGACCATTTGTAAATCGAGGGGGGCCACTGTGTCATGTTTGTAAGGTTATAATTTCCGAACCGTTGTACTTGGAAGTCTGAAATTTCAAATTTAACCTATCAACATGATGCACATAACAATATGTAAAAATCAGGAAAACCAGAGATGGTGCCCCACAAAGTTTTCTTTAAATTGGTTGAAATATAATGATTTGACCCAATACTGTTTTTGCCCTAATGCTTCTATTTTATCAACTGAACTTATTTGCATAGCACTTTTAGTGCTGTGCAAATAAGTTCACTTTTTAGTAAGGGTTGAAAATTTCGCAGAAATTTTCCAGATTTTATTTTCCAGATTAAAATAAGTTATTTTTAACTCGGGAAATTTTCTGGAAAATTTCCCAAGTTAAAAATAAGTTATTTTATAATTTATGGGTAAAATTTTATGTCTTGTTTAGGCAGTT
This sequence comes from Hydra vulgaris, assembly GCF_038396675.1. Taxonomy (NCBI): domain Eukaryota; kingdom Metazoa; phylum Cnidaria; class Hydrozoa; order Anthoathecata; family Hydridae; genus Hydra; species Hydra vulgaris. The sequence continues at coordinate 25,567,063 of NC_088934.1, read as the reverse complement.
GTTATGAACAATTTTATGGTAAATTAATGGTAAAATAATTTTATGGTAAATAATAATATTTTAATAAAGAGATTATATCTTATAACATCACCTAAAGTCAGTAGTTCTGACTCTAACAATGTTTTTTATGTACCAATTAGCTTTGTTAACTTACATATAACTTGTTTATAATTTTAGGTTTATTTCTACAGCATTGTACATGTTCCAATATTTTTTCTGTTATGTGGTTAATAAAATATTTTTAAAGTTGTTACTTGTGGTCAGAATTTAGCTTACATAAACAAAAAAATATCGAACTGAGTCATCAATATATTTTTACAAAATTAACCCATTTTTATAATAATAAATAGGTTATTGTTATTTAAGATCAGATATTGACCTGACGGTAATCAAAATAAAGATACTTTAAGTTGGTGATTTTATTTAAAAATTTTTAAGATAACATGAGTAATAATATCAGCAATGTAAATACAAAATTTTTTTCAGTGTGCTGAAGCCAAGTATTCTAAATTAAATTTTTTGAGATTCAAAATTGCATGACTAAACATTAAATTTAAAAAGAGAACCAGTTCTTATATATATATATATATATATATATATATATATATATATATATATATATATATATATATATATATATATATATATATATATATATATATATATATATATATATATATATATATATATATATATATATATATATATATATATATATAATATATATATATATATATATATATATATATATATATATATATATATATATATATATATATATATATATATATATATATATATATATATATATATATATATATATATATATATATATATATATATATATATATATATATATATATATATATATATATATATATATATATATATATATATATATATAATATATATATATATATATATATATATATATATATATATATATATATATATATATATATATATATATATATATATATATATATATATATATATATATATATATATATATATATATATATATATATATATATATATATATATATATATATATATATATATATATATATATATATATATATATATATATATATATATATATATATATATATATATATATATATATATATATATATATATATATATATATATATATATATATATATATATATATATATATATATATATATATATATATATATATATATATATATATATATATATATATATATATATATATATATATATATATATATATATATATATATATATATATATATATATATATATATATATATATATATATATATATATATATATATATATATATATATATATATATATATATATATATATATATATATATATATATATATATATATATATATATATATATATATATATATATATATATATATATATATATATATATATATATATATATATATATATATATATATATATATATATATATATATATATATATATATATATATATATATATATATATATATATATATATATATATATATATATATATATATATATATATATATATATATATATATATGTACAACCCTCAGAATTAGGGTCGGCATTTGGCAATGCTGACCTTACTGCCGACCTAAAAATGTTTCGATGTTTTATGGTAAGACCTTTGTATCAAATTTTTTTTGCTGACCTGATGCCGACCTAAAAGATTGAGTTTGGCAAGTTATTGCCGACCTCAATTTTCCTAATTCCAAGGGTTGTATGTATGTATGTATATATATATATATATATATATATATATATATATATATATATATATATATATATATATATATATATATATTATATATATATGATGTTAAAAACAGCTTAAAATTAACTGACATTAGCAGTTGAATGGCTTCAATCTTGTTTACGTAAAAGTGTAAAAAATGGCGTCCGAAATTTAGTTTTAACAAACTGCTTGTTATCTAAATTGTTTCCACTATTATATGAGGTGAACATTGTTACCTCTGTATTTCAAGAGCTTCACGCACTTTTCGATGAAACTTTTTTGTTTCCACTTTAATTGTTTTTATGTTTTCCCACTTTATTTCTTGCAAGCAGAACTTATTATGAGTAGCTATTGCATATATATATATGTATAAATATATACATGCATATATATATATATATACATATATATTTATATATATATATTTAAATATAAATACATACATATATATATATATATATATATATATATATATATATATATATATATATATATATATATATATATATATATATATATAAATATATATGTATATATATTTATATTTATGTATAAATATTTATATTTATGCATTTATATTTTTATATTTATATATATATATATATATATATTTATATATTTTTTATATATATTATATATATATATATATATATTATATATTTGTACATACACACATATTCACATACATATCTCAACATAAAATATGGTTTTTGTGCTTTTATTTCCAATATTTATTAATTGTAGTCAACTGTCAATTGCAGTCAAACTGCGATATTTTTTATAAATTTTCATATTCATTTACTTTTAATTTTTTTTTTAATTTTTGAAGTGAAGATCTTTTTTTTTAGTTTTTTATTTATTGTAGCATTTATACAGCAGAAATTATATTTAATAATTTTTACTGTTTAAATTTTTATAAGAACTTTTTTTAAGTGTTTTTTGACCTGTGAAAATTATGATATAGATTATCAGGCGACTGTCCTTCAAATCTTTGTTTACAAAATGCAAAGCAGGCAGAATCTATTCATCGTCAAGATCTTGTTCAAATGTGGTTACTTCTTTCCAAAGTCATGTCTCCTGATCCAATACTTAAAGATGATCTAAATGCTGCTTTTGGTCCGCCATGGGCATGTAATCCAATGGGTAGAATGCTTATAAATTCTTTGTAAGTTTTTTTAAAATTTAAAATAATAAAATCAATAATAAAAGTTATGTATTATTTTTTACAATGTTGTTTTCCTATGAATTTGATTGTGAATATTTTATTTTTTACAATGTTGTTTTTCTATGAATTTAATTGTGAATATTTTATTTTAAAATTAAATTTTAAATTTTAGTAAAATAGGAATTTAAATTTTAGTAAATTAAAATAAAAAATCCAAAGAATGGATGTGTGTAAAACATCTCATAAGGAAGAGGAAAGGACTGAAATTCATTTACATTCAGAAGCTGTTACTTTTTTTAGTAACGCTAAAACAGTTATAAATTTGATTAATAGCATATTTATTTTTAGTATCAATAAAAACTATTAAATAATGTCTTTGCTTGTTGTATAACATTTTTTATTAGCCAACAAAACAGCAAATGTATATTGAAGCAGTGGCTGTATTGAACATAAATAAGTAATTGAGCTAAACTTGTATGTCAATTCATGTTAATTCTTTCAGCTGAAACTGATCACAGCTAATATCTGAAATCCTTCTAGTAACTCATTAGAGAGAGGAATTTTCTGCAATTCATCTACATACTTTTTTTCATGAATAGTTTCTATAGTTTGTACTGCAGTAGGTAAAACAAGTTTTTTCCCAATTGTATATTTATGATAAGATATTTTTCCTGATAAAAGACATAATTTTCAAACAAACGTTTGCTTTGATTTTATACCTTAAATTTCATGAATATTCTACAGATTTTGTTGAATAAGCACGTTTGATGTTAAAATGCCTCAACAATTTTGATGGTTTTTAGCTTTTAGCCACCAAAGTACCATTACATAAATGGTACTTTGGTGGCTAAAATTTACATTATAGTGTGAATGTATTACAAACTATAATATAAATTTTTTTACTGCTTCCCACATTAGCAAAATCTTTTGCATCTACACATTTAGCTTTCTTTTTCAACCAATTATCCATATTTATGGAATATTATTTTAAGATAAATTTATTAAAATGATAAAATATTTTTATAATCTATATGACAATGCTGAACTTAAAAGTAGTAATAGTAGTGCTTTTTCGAATGTGTTTGACGGTTTTTCGAGTGTGTTTGACAACTCTTTGCTGCCTTTGCAACAGTTGTAATGGCGACAAAGAGTCACTTCACCTTTTTTTACAAGAAAATGTGAATGAAAGTGTATGCAAGTATCTAACTTATTTAAACTTCAATCAATGTTAAAACATATATCAAGTTTTACAGTTTTACTTTCATTCGAAAATTGTGCCAACATTTCCTTAGTTTTGATCTATAATATTTATTTTTGTTCATAAAGTCTTTTGCATGTAAAATATTTTTAAAATTATTGTCAGACAAAATGCCTGTGTAGCCGAGTGGTTAGCTTGCAGAGTTTCAGAAGGAAAGTCTCGTGGTTCAAATTAGGGCTGTTATTAAATAAATAATTATTTAAATAATCAAATAATTTTTTTTATTTGAAGTTTTTTAAATAATTTTTTGGTTTTTTAAATAATTCAAATAATAATAAACTTTTCTCACTAAACAATAAAGAAACAGCAAATGTAAAATTTGTCTTTTTGTTTGACTTCAAACATTTTGTTTACATTTCATTCTCGCATGTTCAGCCAACAAAGTCAATTTAATGCTTTTTTGACTGAGTGGTGGCAGTACAAGCTCAATGATACTCGATGTTTTTGTGAAAAAGTTGAAAGTAATAAAATTATAAAACTTTTGGAAAGAAAAAGTCGAGAAAATGAGTGGTTAAATTAAAATTACTGCTATTGTCTTGGAAACAAGATTGATTCACCTGAGATTGTTCTTGCTAGACTTGTTACAGTAGATCTTATTCCAATTTTTAAATTAAAGAAGATATTGATATTAAAAATAGTTGGGCAGCACAAAACTTAAAAATTCTAAGTAATAGACGTAGAATGAAAAGTATGCTTTTGGAATATTGCAAATGAGTAAAGTTCAATTTAGCTGATGACTTTGAAAAGTTGTAAAAAGCAGACACTAATTTTTCATTATCTTTAGATGAATGAACATAAAAAAAAATCATCAGTTTATGTGTTTAAACTTGCAGTTTTAGAAAGGACATGTTCAATCTTTTGGCATGTTAAGGATTAATGATTGAAATGATTATAGAAATGATTATAGAAAAGCTTAAAGATTTTAATTTAAATCTTAATCAAGATATTCTTGGTATAGTGACTGATGGTGCCAGTTTGATAAAAAAATTAGGAACACTTTTAAATATTGTTCATCAACTATGTCACTCCCATAGTATTCATCTTGCTATTGTTGATGTCCTTTACAAAAAGATACATTTCAAAAGAATTTGTCACTGATGGAACATGACAAAGTTGATGAAATTAATAAAGATTCCAATGATAAACTAATTGGAGAATGGCAGGAAGAGTTGAGCAACAACGGTATAATTGAATTAGCAGATAATCTTTGTGAAACTATAATAAAAATTAGAAAAATTGCCAAGTTATTCAAGAGTTCTACAACCAAAAATGGTATTCTTCAACAACACTGTTTGAAAGAGGTTGGAAAACAACAATCAATGATTCTTGACACAAAGACAAGATAGAATTCTTTGATCAAAACACTTTTAAGATATCTAAAGATAAAAAATGTTTTAAATTCCATTTTTAATGATCTGTCTGCCAGTGAATTAATACTCACTAAATCAGAAGTTGATCTTATAAGGGATTTAGCTTATTGTTTAGAAATAATTGAGGTTGAAGCTACTGCTCTTTGTAAAAGAGATGTTGACATATTGTCAAGCGAAAAGGTTTTTGAATTTACTCTTTCAAAACTAAGTAAAATTAAAGTGCTGTTGGTAAAGATTTTTATACTGCAGTGTTAGAAAGAATTAGTCAAAGAAGAAACTCTGGTATTAGTGGAGTTATTAGATGTTTAGACAATCCAAATTTTTATGATAAAATTACTGTAAACTCAATCCTTTATTCGACCAAAAGGTTTGGAAAGGTTAAATTCAGCCCTTTGTACTAAGCCACCTTCATCTGTGGAAGCTGAAAGATGCTTTAGCGCAGCTGACTTATTCATTACTAAACTTAGAACATCATTAAGTGATGAAATGATTGATACATTATGTTTTTTAATGTCATATTTAACCAGAAATAAATAGTTTTCATGTGTTTGGCAAAAGCAAAAGCCAATTTTCTTATTCTTTATAAAATAAAATATGCTACCCTATATAATATTTTGTTAAATTGTTATATTGGTTAACAAGATATTACCTAAAGGAATGTGTTTAGTTTTTACCATGCACCAGTTTACTTTGTACTATTGTAAAATCAAATGTTAATATTGATCCCATAATTATTTGAACTTTATATACATTATTTGAAATATAAGTATAAAAATAAAGAATTAAAAGTCATTTTTACTATATTTTTTTGTTATAAATATATATGCACAGATTGAAAAAACTAAAAATGTTTTGTAATAAAGGGCGGATTTGACATATCTAGCTCCCCGTGACTTGTTTTCCTTGTCCTCTTTTGCTTTGTACATTTGATATAGTCTTGATGAATGGTTGAAATTTTATTTTCTAAGCTTTGAGTTTTGAACAATACCGCAAGAAATGTCTTACAACTGCCATTCATGTTAGAGATATAGATTATGTCAAGTGTTTATGCAATCAATAAGTTTAATCTGCGCATCTAGGTCATTAAAAAGAAAGGTGTTTTCATTCATTGAAGACTTTTTTTTTCGAAATAAATTATTTGAATCGAAAATTTATGTCACCAGTTTTTTTGCAACTCCTAAATTTTTGTGACCCCTCTTTGAGAATCACTGAACTATACTATAATTATATCAAAACTGCATTAATAACAGTGTTCAGAATATTTTAAATAGTTTAAAAGCTTCAAAAAATGTTGTGTGTGGATTTATAATAAGTTCATTAAAAAATTGGACACTTTAGAATTCAGTCAATATAGAGTGTTAATGATATCTTAAAGAGGGCAAGCCCTCTTCATTAGTATGTATTCAATTGTTAAAAATTTGTTTATAATTGTTAATGAAACTGTTTAATCATCTTCTCCAGTTAAACATCTATTTTCAAAACTTAATTGTTGTGCCACCGCAAAATCAATAATCAGATAAACCTTTCATTGTTGCTGAAAGCTAACAAACATTTAGGTTATATTTCAAAACAGCTCATTTAAACATGAGCTGTTTTGAAACACTTTCAATATTTAAAAAAGTATTATGTATTATAAATAAATGCTTTGTAATAATGTTGTAAATAAATTATCCTTAATGTATTTAATGCATGGAAGTATTTTGTATTTGCATTTTAATATTTTTGACGAAGTATTTGTTTTTGTATTATGAATAATTTTTTTTAAAGTATTTTTTACAATGCTGATCTAGAGGTTTGTTACTACTTAAACTGATTTTAGAAATAAATTTCTACTTAGGTTAATGCTATATATATCTACAATATAAATACAATATAGCAAAGTTGTTCCAAATATTATTTAAAAACAATCAAATAAATTTAGAAATTTTTTAAGCAATCTGCTTTTTTTAGTTCATCTGTTTTTTTTTAGCTTTAACTTTAGCAAAAACTAGCAATTTTATGACTCTAACCATAGTTGGCAGTTTTACCATAGTCATAAAATAAATAGTCTGGCCAGTTTAAGAGCGCTTTTCTTTATCTTATTGTTAGTGTTTTTTTAGAACCCAGCCTACCAATAAGTGCACACTTTTTTTAAACAAAGATGTATTAAGAAGAATATTTACAAGAAGATTGTTGGTTTATTGTTGATTTTTGCAAATCCCTTGTCTTTACATATTTTAAGTTAAATATTTTGCTCTGGAACTTTTCGAAGAAGTAAAAATGTTCTTTTATTTAGATCTTCTTCTTTTTTTTTAACAGAGAGAAGAAAAGTTTAACACATTATAACTAAAGATATATCTTTACTTATAATATATTATAACTAAAGATATAGTATAATAGTAATTTTACATATTAATATGCAAAACTACTATATCATATAGTAGTTGAAAATAACATAAGGTTTCAAATTAGATATAAATTATTGGTTCTTTGCCAAAGGCTAGCATGTTAACTGTTAATGCAAATAAAACTTTTTTATTTGAATATTGGGTAACATGCAATAAGGAAACAATTTACTTTCAAACCAATTATAAAAACTAATGATCTTGATAATAAAATCTTGAACAATAAACTAAAGTCTAAAAAAATGGCAGTTTTAGTAGTCATTTTTGGTTTATTTGGCAAAAAAAAGTCCTAATGTTTAAAAACTTTATAATTAAAATCTGTAAAATAATTAAACTACTTAAATAGTTCAAACCAGTTAATCAATTACATTATATGATATTATTTAAAGCAAAAATTACAGAACTTTTTTGGTTTTCATTTTATTATTGCATCTTCTAATCATACAGTTCAAATGCTGGAATATGTTTTTAATAATTTTTTTGGCTATCAAAATTTAATATAAAATAAACCTTTATTAAATGTCTAATATTTATTTGGTGGAGTTCAAAAACTTTTCTGAACAAGTTTGTTCTTTTCATTATAGACTTGATTTTATGCAAGTTTACAAGCTCCTTTGAAGCTTAATGCCGAGGTTTATCTTAATTTTTTGGAAATTAAGATAAACCTCAGCATCTTTAAGCCATTAATTAGCAGCTTACCTTTACATGTACTTTTTGGTTGACTTTCTGAATGCTAAATCTGATATATTTAGTTGTAAAAAAGCATCAGATAATACAGACAAACGATCACCTTGACTTTTGAAATTAATATATTTTTTATTAGTACATCAATTACTCTTCAAAAAAATTTGATTTATTACAATTTTTATTACAATTTTTCCCTTAGTTAAAATTAAGTCAACTTTGCCAACTTTTGCATAACATATTCTTTGTTAAAAAGTACTAAATATGTATCAACCAAAATATTGAACTTTTTTTTTTTCTCTTTCTGTTTTGTAAATATGATTAGCAAGATTATATCCTATAAGAGGTGACGATCTGTGAGAAAAATCCTTTCTGTACGGCAACTTTATAAAAATTTTGGAAAAAGCTTCAGCGACACTATAAACAATTTTTGTAACTTCTTTTTATTAACTAGAATGATAGCTTTGTATCACCTTCTAAGAATATGTACTTTGAAAGCTCATCTCTGATATATGGAGGGCAGCAAAGATCGTTTATAACAATAAGAATTTTTTTTTTTAAACAAAATTCATTATCTGTAGAAGACGCTTGGTAAACATCAGTTTATGCATTCATTTGCTGTGTTAAAGAGAAACTATCTGAATGCTGCGTTTTTATGTGGCGTTTGAATTAATGCTCCGACTTACATTTTATCATACAATGGTGGAATTAGATTTGGTTGAAGTGTTTCTATTCCTAATTTCAATAAGAAAAGTAATCTGAAATTTCTGATAAACTTATTGTTTTCAAAAAAAAAATTTGATTATAGATCTAATATGAAATAATCGATGAATTGTTCATCTGTTAAGTTTGCCATTTTTTGATTATTGTGCACTTATCGCTGGGCACGATAAATAATTTTCAACAAAAGTTCCAAATTTTAACTTTTATTGTTTAAAAACAGTAGAATCTTCCAATAGAATCTAGTAAAAACAGCCAGACTATCTGTTATTATGACTATGGTTTTACAATAATACTGTGCAACATGTAATAAATAAATATGCATGATAAAAGTTGCATTATGTAAACATTTTTAAAACTTTAAAATTTTAATATATTTATCAAATTTAATTGTGGTGCAAGTTGTGGTGCAAAACAATTTAAACATAAAAAATAAATTAAAAAAAGTTCATTCGTCTTTAGATTGATTGAACTTATGATGTTTAAAAAAGATGTAAATAAATAAAATGAAAATTGTTTTTACCTGATTTCTTTAGATTCACATATTATGAGAGTGTAAAAGATGTGCAAACTCTAGCTATGATGTCATGTATTCTTTCTCAGCAAGAGTTACCTGAAGAATTTAAAACTATTTCTTCAAGATTAAATGTTGAGGAAAGCAAGGTAAACATATCAAGTATTTTTAAAAGTGTTATGTGTAAAGTGCTTTGTATTTCTAACAGATGTTGTTATTTAGAATATGAAACAATGTTTTTCTGATGGTTTTCAAGTATCACCAGAGTTTCCATTTAATGTTTACAATAAAAATTCTATTGGCGAAGGAAGTTGGTCACCTCCTACATTTGTTGAAGAAAAAACTGTTGATACCAAATTTGACTTGTTGAAACAACATAGTCAAAACTGGCGGTATATTTTTTCCCAAAATTTTTTTGAACTTTAAAATTGAAACAATAAAAATTACTTAATAAAGAATTGTAGCTTCGTTTAAAATTGATTTGCAAATGGTTTTATTACTTCTTTTAACATTTTTTCAATAAACAAGAAAAAAGAATTCAAAAGTTCAATTGACTTTTGATTTGAATTTTTTTTTGATTGTTGGTTCTTTTTAACATTTCATTCTAAAATATATCTTATATATAAAATATTTATTTCCAAATAAAAAATTTATTAATGCCTATTTGCATCATTAAAAGTGCAAATGAAATTATAGCACATAGAAAAATTATTGTTGTTTCAACTTTACATAATATTTTATTAATTTAAATCTCTATTAAAAATGTATGTAAATTAAATATGTATTCTGTGTTAACATTTTTCCAGTCAAAATGCATTATTATTTTTTGGTTATTTATTTACAATATCTTTGATTAAACATAGTTTGTTATATTGTTTTTGACAAAATTCAATTTTTAAATTAAGTTTAATAAAGAAATTAAAAAGTTTTTGATCAAGAAAATTAAAAGCTGTAAAATATATGAATGTAAAAGTTCTACAAAAAAAATATAGCATCTACATGTAAAAGTTCTACAGATTTTTGAATAATAATATTTCTCCTAACTTTCATCAGAGGTGGATGCAGCATAGATGATGTTTGATATAACCAAACGTGGAGCAAGTTCTAAAATTGATATGTTTATGCTTATGTGAAATAAAGATGCTTTGCCAAAAGTTCATATGATTAGGAATGGGAACAAAAAGGCCCTAAAATTTGAGACACCTGCCCCAAAAGTGAGAGCAACATGTTGATGAAATGTTTTATTTGCCTTTCATGAATAAATCTATATTCATGGAAAAATTTTAAAAATCATTCAAAAATCTCTTAGTGTTCAAAAATTATGACCATGTAAAGTTTGATCCCCCAAGTTTTTGGAAATGGTTTCCTTGTAGCTATCAGTGACCACTAAAAATTTCCAAAAAATTCTAAAATAGCTTTAAAATGAGGGCAATGGTGTTAGCGAAATAGCTATAATGGTGTTAGCAAAAGTGCTTTTTTAATAAAATATTATATTTTTTATTTTAAGGACAAAAAACTGTAAAACTGAATTCCTTTATTTAAATTAGCTTTTACTTTAAAAAATTTTTTAAAGTGTTTTTGAGTAGTTTATAACTTAAAACGTATAAATTGGTAGAAAATTAATTTTTATTTGTGATTATTTCTCTATTAAGTTTCAATTGATTTATTAGATATATAAATATTCTGAAAAAATGCATTCTAAATTAAAAAAAAACATTGATTTTATAATGAAAACTATTATACCCTCCGAATAAGGCTAAAACATCATTAAGCTTAATGACAAAATTGACAAAAAATTTAAATAAACACTTTTTATGATGAAATGAACACTTGGTATGTTAAAAAAAAAAAGATTAACATTATAAATATATTGTATGTATATATATATATATATATATATATATATATATATATATATATATATATATATATATATATATATATATATATATATATATATATATATATATATTTACTTATTTAAACAACTTCTAAATGTATTCTACAAAATAGAGTGCTAAAAGTTCTTAAATGAACAGAGCAATTATAAATTAGTAGAAAATCACTTAACAAAGTTTTTCACCAGAAAGCTTTTCACAGTGTAAAATGAAGTTTTTCACAGTGTAAAATGAAGAAAAAGTGTAAGACTTATCAAAAATGATCAAATTAATAAAACTTCAATTTATACCAAAAATTAAATTACAGGAAGTCGCAAATGTCTTAACTGATGTAAATTTTCACACATTTGTGGAATTTGCTGACAATAAAAAGAATTCTTCAGAAATGATTACTTATCCTTTTTAAAAAAAATATTTTTAAAAAGGTGGATTAAATGTAAATATCATTTGTGCTCATTTATTTTTATAGTTTTTTAGGAGAAACTTATTTTCGTGCCTACATTTAGAAATTAATTCCAATTTTTTATTTAATAAGCATTCTTGGTTTGCATGTGTAATTATTTCAAATTTTTCTTGTAGGCATAGTATGCATTTTTTGGAAATATTGTAATATGCATGCGCTATTTTAAGGATGGACCAATTTATTATAAAATCATCAATATTTTTACCTTTTAATTCCCATTTATATTTTGACAGCATGGTGTCATGTGAATACTTTTTATTTTTAAAGGATTGCTTATAATAACAAAACGTTTTTTTCATTCACCTTCTGTTATGCCAAAATAACCAAATTATATTTCTAGCTCTATTTCGCTTTCTTGTATTCTTTTTTTTTAGGTTCAAATTTTAGTTCAAAATTTTCAAAACCACTTTATTTAAGGGCATCTTCAAATATTTGTTTAGAGGAATTAAATACATTTTCATTAGAGGAGTTTTAATTTAGCCTATTATTAATTGAAATTGGAATTTGTTTTAGAATTAGGGGTGGATGATTTGAGTTAGTATTAATATGCGATAGTTCATCGTTTGGTTTTTTGAAAGGCTTTCATGAATTTTCAGAGAGGTTAAATGTGACATCAACAAAGTTCACAATTTTTAAATTTATGTTTATTTCGATTTGAAAGCCAATATTTTTAAAAAATTTTTATAATATCTTTGCTAATTTTGTCCAGCTGTGGACCAGATTTTTTACTCATTACTATTAAACCATCATCACAATAAAAGCCTAAATCTTTTAATTGATTAATTTCCTTAATAAATCTAAAATATATAGTCCAAAAAATTCACAAGTTTCTGCTCCGTCATAACTGCCCATTGTTACATCAAAGCAGTCATTTATGTTTATCTTTTTCCAGGTTTCCTTATTAAAATAAAGTTAGGTTTTTCTACAATGTTTTATTATACGAATTGTTTCACCAAGAAAAACTGTGTGGCTTTTTGCAAATTCAATTGTTTTATCTAAAATACCTGCAGTTATTGAGGGGTAAAAATCATTTATGTCAAATTGAATAAATGTACAGTCATTTTTTTTTTCGATTATGGAGAACGAATTTATAACATTAGTGGTATTTTTCCACTGTTGCAAATTTAATTTGTTTCTTAGAATATTATTAATTTTGTCCAATTTAATTTTGCTTACATGTCCAATCTCTTTTTGAGGGAACCAATAACCTACAAGGAAGTTTGTTTTGAAAATTATTTTATGGTCTTTTAGTTTTATGAAGGCTTGGGCAGGGGCAGTTGATTCGATTCTGTCATCAAGGTTTTTTTTCATAGTAGAGGATGCAACATTCATTCAAAGCCCAAATTCCAATGCCAGGGTTCTTCAACACCTGTTCCTGCAGACTTGCGAGGAATTCTGCTGTACGAACGCAATCAGATCGTCTGCTAGGGATCTTTCTTCTTACTACATCCTCGTAGTCACCATTGCAAGTCTCTAGTTCATACCTGATTGTTTTTACTGTGTTCAGGGAGCATTGGGCAGCAGTCATAATATCCTTATTTTGATGGCCGGCACGAATCATCATGATGCAAGTTATTCTCTTCCATGATTCAGGTGGGTTCCAGTCATCCATCCTTTCTGACATCTTGTATATGAATGAAGAAGGGTTTAAACTTTTAAATGACCTGTAGTGTGTATTAATACCTCTAATCTACAAAAAAATATAATCAATTATAAATATGTCAAATTTATCCCGAACACCCTGTATATATATATTTATATATATTTATATATATATATAAATATATTTTTACATATGTATATATATATATATATATATTTATATATATATATATATATTTATATATATATATATATTTATACATTTATATATATATATATTTATATATATATATATAAATATATATATATATATATATATATATATATATATATATATATATATATATATATATATATATATATATATATATATATATATATATATATATTAGAGTGATTTAAAAAATAACTTTTTAAAAAAATGTTTGCTGGCACCCACTAAATGTGTTCTATAAAATAAAATAATACTGAATTTTGAAAATTTTTGGATAAAAAATATTTTTAAAGATTGCAACAAACCCTCGAACATTAAATGGGTGCTTAATATTTAAAAAAAAAAATTTTTTCAAATTTACATCATGTTGGGCTCCCAAACGAAGCAAATTTATATAAAAGTTATGAATCATTTTATAAATAAATTATTATTTTAGATTTTAGTGAACAGTAAACAACATTTTTTAACTATAAAAATAAAGGGAATTCAATAAGATTTGTTAGTTATAACTTTTTTTCTCAATTTTCTTTATAAAATGATGATTATTTTTGAATTTTTATATAATTTTGCTTCGAGACCCAACAGCAGCATTAATTTCTATTTCAACAGCAGCGTTAATTTCTATTTCAACAGCACGCATTAATTTCTATTTCAACAGCAGCATTAAGTTCTATTTCAACAGCAGCATTAAGTTCTGTTTTAACAGCAGCAATAATTTCTGTTTCTAGTAGCATTAATTTCTATTTCAACAGCAACATTCATTTCTATTTCTAGTAGCATTAAGTTCTATTTCAACAGCAGCATTAAGTTCTATTTTAACAGCAGCATTAAGTTTTATTTTAACAGCAGCATTAAGTTTTATTTCAACAGCAGCATTAAGTTTTATTTTAAGAGCAGCATTAAGTTTTATTTTAACAGCAGCATTAAGTTTTATTTCAACAGCAGCATTAAGATACACACTGTTTGTGAATAAATGTATATTCTATATCTAAATTATTTATGATAATGATAAAAGACAGATTTAGAGAAATTTTGAATATTTTTAAAGGTTTAATAGGAAATACAGATTTAAAAACCTGACCATGTGCACTTGGGCATCCCGTACTTTTCAACTTTATTTTAAAAAGTTAGCCCTTAAAATTTTTTTACCTTTAGGTATATACATTAAAGAAAGACATAAATAAATTTATCAGAATAAAGGTAACATTTGCAAAAATAGACCTTAAGTTTTTTCCTTTTTCCTTTTTCCTTTTCCTTCCTTTTTCCTTTTTTCCTTTTTTCCTTGCAAAAATAGACCTTAAGTTTTTTTAAATTTATCTCCAATGGGGAGGGGAACCAAAATCATAATATGTCTAAAATTATGATATATAGATGGTAAAAAAACTTTAAAATTTTTTTGTATTTATGTCAGTAAATATAGAATAGTTTAAAAATATTTAGAGTTAGTTTTCAAGTCCTTCTTCCTTCCTCAATCTCTACCCCCTCCCAACTCCTTATGTAAGTGTACCTGGTTTTATAAATGCTTATTTAAAATATGAGGGTTGTATAAGTTAACAAGCAAAAATAAAACACATTGCTCAATCTTTATAACTCTACTAGAGGTACTAAAAAAAAAATGCTCATTTGACAGGTTAAGATGGGTTTATAATCCCATGTTATTAACTCAATCAATTCGGTTGCACACAGGTTTAAATGAGGAAGCTTATATGTTCTAGGAGCTAGAGTTCCCATTTCTTCATTTTCTTTAATTTCTAAAATTTTGTTAACAGCCTTTTTAATTTTATTTTGGCTGCAAAGTAATGTCTGTTATAAGTTTGCTAAAAATTTTATGGCTTTTATTATGTTTATTTTTACAATTGTATACTATATTTTATATACTATATTTTATATACTATATTTTATATACTATATTTTATATACTATATTTTATATACTATATTTTATATACTATATTTTATACCATTTTTATCAACTAAATATATAGTTGAAACATGTGATGAATTTGAATACTTTGTTTTTAAATAAAATTTAAAAATTGTCTTATTTTTAAAAGTATTTTCACATTTTGTGCTGAGAAGAAGTTTTGGAAATATATATAATATATATATATATTTCCAAAACTTCTTTTCAGCACAAAATGTGAAAATAATTTTAAAAATAAGACAATTTTTAAATTTTATTTTTATAATATATATATATATATATATACATATATATATACATAAATATACATATATATATATATATATATATATATATATATATATATATATACATATATATATATATACATATATATACATATACTTATACATATATATATATATATATAAATATATGAATATATATATATATATATATATATATATATATATATATATATATATAAATATATTAAATGCGGTAGTGGTGTAGTGGTAGAGCGCTCGCTTCATGAGCGAGAGGTTCCGAGTTCGATTCCCGCCACGTCCCTGGTAGTACCGCGCTCAACTTGTTTCTCCGCGCAGCGGCCTTGTTCGTCAAGGTTCGTGTTTTGGAGTTAAAGAGTTGAGAGAGGGTTATAACCACAAGTAGCCTCTTCATCTGTAGTGGCCTTCTCGGCCTTGGGAAGGTAAATTATAAAAAAAAAAAAAAAAAAAAAATGTATATATATATATATATATTCTTTATTTAAATTTATAATAACGGTCTGTTGAAAAATGATAAGATTTGACATAGTTTGCTAATTATATAGTTTGTATTACATTATATAGTTTGTATTAAGTCAATTATGTAAACTTTGTATTAAGTAAAAACTTTGTGTTTAGTATATAGTTTTCTATTTACTCAAAATCATGGTTATTTTGAAATTTTTTAGACTTTTAAGTTCTGACAATACATTTCGATATGATCAATTCAAACGATTCTATGGTCAAATTCTTTATCGTTGGAGATTTAACCTACAACGCACTGAAGTCATGAAATATGTCACAGAGTTTCCAAATAAAGCAAAACATTTGGGTATGGTCTTTGTTATAACAATTTTATGCAAAAGTATTATATGTGCACTACATTATAACTGAATGTGAATGGGCAAATTTTAATGTCTTTCTGCAAAGTTGCATCCATTTAATGTATCTGTCTCTACTTAATATATATATACATTATATAAATATAATATATATATATATATATATATATATATATATATATATTATATAAATATAATATATATATATATATATATTATATAAATATAATATATATATATATATATATATATATATATATATATATATATATATATATATATATATATATATATATATATATATATATATATATAAATCAAATCAAATCAAATTTATTCTGAATAAAGATCTTACATCAAGGATATTTACAAATATTAATAATACTAATCTCAAGTAAACACCTATCAAATAAAATTATAATAAATAGTGATAATAAAAAGAAAAGTAAAGTCAGATAAAAGGTGATAATTGTAAGAAAAGGAAAAAATTATAGAAACTGTAAAAGTTATATAACGATGTTAACCACAAAAATAATACCAACATCAATAATATAAATAATAACTATAAATTAAAATAATATCAGTAATAATAACAGATTAATAATAATATTAGTAATAATATAAAAATAACATTAATATTAACAGATATTATAATAATATTAGTAAAAAAACAAATTAAATTGATATTATTAATAATAAAATATAAATGATAGTAGTAATTATTAGGAGTATATTTATATAATGATATAAAACAATAATAATAAGGAACAACACGTATTAGTATTTAACAAAATTTGACAATAATAATAGTAATAATAATAATAAAAGTTATTGTTACAAAAAATGTATAACATATATAAATATAAATATATATATATATATATATATATATATATATATATATATATATATATATATATATATATATATATATATATATATATATATATATATATAGGGAATCCAATACCAGTATATTAGGATACTGAAAACCGGGATTTCTGTCGATTTTGTCTGGTTTCAAATACCAGGAGGTTAATAATTATGGGTTGTTGTTTTTATTTTTTTTTGAAACAATCGTAAGTGCGTATACTTTAAAGTAATGTGTTAAACATTCTTGAGTTTTTGAGTTCTTGATTTTACTTTCTTAGTTATACGAGAAGGATCTAAAAATATAAAACGAGTTAACATTATTACAAATTACAAAATCTTTATATACCTATTTCTTTGATAGTTTTTTCAAAATAATTACCAAGAACAACTTTGATAAGATTAAAAAATTCACATTTTTAAGTTTAAACTTATTTAAATTCATTTCATTTAAATATTAAATGTTTATATCAGTCACATTATGTGACTGATTTAAACATTGTTAGGATAAAATATGTGACACATATTTACAAATTGAGATAATAATTTAGCCGAGTGAAATTAGTAGAGTGAAATTAAAAAGTTTGTTAAGCATTCGAAAGGTGGAGATAAATATTCTGTTTGGTTTTTCTTTCTCAAAGATGAAAAAGGGCATTGTGCAAAGTGTAAGAACAAAAATTATAAAAACAGCAGGTGGCTCAACAAGCGGCCTACACATTTAAAAACAAAGCATGATATAATATTACGAAAACAAGATGCTATTGAACCTCTTGGTGAATCTTGTTCAATATCTGCCTCCTCCAAAGTTTACTAAATATTTAAAAAAACTACAGAAGACTTGCTGGGAGCAATCTTATCTAGAATGACAGCACTTCATGGTCTTCCATCCAGAATTTTCATAACATCCGATGATCTTTGAAAATCATTAAAAGCATTAAGTTTAATTGATAAACTTCCAAAATCCACCACGACTATACAAAATATTGTCACTAGTTATAGCAAAATTATTTGACAGTTAGTAATTAAAGAAATATCAGAATATAAATCAAAAGGAAAAGGTTTTGGTATTACGTGAATCTTCTCTCGGAGTCAAAGTTTAGGAATTTAAGACTTCTCCGAATGAATGGAGGTTTACCTGCAGAAAAATGTGTCTTACTTTTAAGTGAAAAATTGAATCAGTATGGTTTGTCATTTGAAAAGAATATTGTTTGTTTAACAAAAGATGGTGCAGCAGTTATGCAAAAAGTAGGCAAAATAATACTGGTTGCTCAGCAGATGTGTTAGGTCCATGCAATTCAACTTGCAGTTGTAGATGTTCTATATAAAAAAGAAACAACTGAAGAAAGAACCTTTTGCTCGAATAAATCAATAGACCTGGACTCATATTCAGATGCCAAAGAGCACAAAAACTATGGTGCCTTTGAAAATATTTCAAATACATACGAAGAAGAATTAGTGATGAATTACGATATACAAGAACAAGATAAAGAAATAACACATAGTCAAATTGGTCCCCTTATAAAATAAGGTAAGGAAAATTCTGCAGATATTCAAACATTCACTATTAAATAATGAGGTACTACAGAATTATGTAAAGTTCGAATTTTGTAAAGAATACATTTTAATTGCAGATTCCAAAACTAGATGGAATAGCCTATTAGCAATGCTCAAACGTTTTTACAAATTAAAGTCATGCATTCAAAAATCAGATATAGGTTTAAAACTTAATATAAACTTTATAGAAACTGATTTTGAAACAGTTTCAGCTACTATCTCAGCACTTTTGACGGTAAAATTAGACTTTGTTGCAAGGATGCTAACTTAATTTCTGCGGATGCAGCATTGACATTTATGTTTGACAGGCTGTGAAATTAAGTCAGCATTGAGCATAGAATTTATGAGTGCTTTAAAACAATGTATTATTGCAAGAAGAATGCAGTTGTCTGATTTAATTTCTTATCTGCATAAAGGTCTAGAAGATGGTATTAGAAACTCAAACTTACTAAGTTTTAACTTCCCACATGCATCAAAAGCGAGCAATCTCAATTCACTTTTGGACATTGTAAATCAGAAGGGACTTTAGAATAAAAGCACTGCTGTTGAAGAACAGGAAATTCTTCACTTTAGCGAAGTTGAGATTGACAAAGGAAAAAGTTCTGAAAAATTAATGAAAAAAGACATGTACAAGGCTATTGGTAAAAAAATAAACTATAAGGTTGTCGGGAAACAACCACAACGCTCTGGTGATATATTCAAGTGTCTAAAAAAAGAAATAAGTCTCTTCAAAGATGAAGGTGTGCGAGGAAAATAACTCTAACAGGTTTATGATCTTCTTTTAACAATTCGGCCAACTAGCATTGAATCCGAAAGAGCATTTTCTGCTGCTGGTATTATTTTAAACAAGTCTGCAGAATGGACGACAAAACTCTGGATGCTCTTTGTTTTTTAAGAGGTTTCATGGAAAAACGGGTGATGCGGAAGTTATCAGACAAATCCTAATTTCATTATTTGAGCATAATAATTAGTTTTTGTGGTTTTAGGCATAGGCATAAACGTTCTATAAAATATAAACTTTATTATTTGAAACACAATTATTTAAAATGAGGTTAAATGCAGCTGAACGAGAATCTTTTCAAAGCGACTAAAAGTGTTGCGCAGATCAAATTTTCTAACAAATTTTTTTGGCGATTAGTTTAGATCATAAATTTTTTTTGGCAATGCTAATTTTGATTAGCATCAAAAAATAATTTTTAAGCAATAATGAAATTTCTATACCACTTTCTTATTTCTAATCAATCTTATTTCGTCGTTATTTTGTCAATTAATTTATTAAATTTCCAAAATTTTAATATCTTATCCTAATGAAATTTATTTATTAATAATTTAATTTATGGGTTAAAACGGAAATAAATCTATCCTCAACGGAGCCTTTAATTTTAAAGAGGAGTCAAAAAAATTGGTTATCTGTAAATATTGTTCGAAGGAATTTGCATATCACCGAAGTCCAACAAGGCTTCAGTATCATTTGAACAGTAAACATGTGTTCTTCGCAACTACTAGTAAAAATCAAAGCAAGATCGCAAATTGTAAGTTGTTTGTCAAAACAACTTACAATTGGCGACAGTATTAAATCACAAAATGGCGTAAATAAACAAATTTCTGCAGAAAAATCAAAGGAAATTACGGAAGCCATTGTTTGCTGGGTTGCCAGTAGCTGTCAACCACTCAACATTGTTACAGATCTAGGTTTGACGGATGTCATTCGAACAGCAATGTCCAAATACAGCTACAATCTTCCCTGTCAAAGCACAATTTAAAAAAAAATGCTAACACTCTATGAAAATGAGAAGAAAAAGAAAATAGACCTCGTAAACATGGACCAACACACCAATGACAATGTTTCAACCCACATCAGAAATATTGCCGATGAAATATTGCCAAAGAAAATATTTTTTCAAATAACCCCCATAGGTTATTTGAATAAATATTTTCTATTGCTACTGATAATGGTAGAAACATTGTAAAGGCTGCATCAAGTTTTCCCTTCAAACATCTTCCATGTTTCTGCACATACCGTTCAGCTAATTATAAAATATGCCATTGAGGAGACTGCAATTGATAAAACACTAGCTAAATGTCACAGAGTTGTTGGACATTTTAAACATAGTCCAGCAAATAATATGGAATTACATGAAAATCAGATTGACCTCGACTTGCCACAAAAAAATCTAATTCAGCATGTTGTTACAAGGTGGAATAGCATGTATGATATGCTAAGACGTATGTTGAAAAAAGCCATCACAGTAACACTTGATGAGCAAAATCATCGCTTACAGACTTTGACAGAAAGAGAGTGGGAAAAAATAGAAAAAAATTGCTTATGTTTTGCAACCATGCAAAGTGGCTTCAGAACTATTAGATGGTAACAAATACTTATCTAGTTTGATTTTTTTACCAATTATATACCACTTATCACATGAAATGGTTACTCAGGATGACGATCCTTGTTACATCGCGCTATTTAAAGAAAAGTTTGTAAATGAAATGGAGTGCAGATTTAATGATTTTTCGAATAATAGTTGGTTGCAAATCTCGTCAGCATCAGATTCAAGATTTAAAAATTTATCGTTTATAGCTTCAAATGAAAGATCAAATGTCTGGCAGAGATTATCAAAACCTCTTGAATCTGTTCCAGAGCTCAGACCAGTATCAATAGAACAAGAACCAAAAGAACTGAGCATTTTGTAGTAATAAATTTGATATTTTTTTTTTATTGAATTATTCTAATGACATAATAATGGATTCAAAATTGCATTTATTAAAATGATATTTTTTTATAGATAAAATTCTATAAGTGCTATAATATTTATTGAAATAGTTAGATAATGTCTATATGCTTTATTAATAGTAATATTTGAATAATTATTTTGCAACAGGCATCAGCAAAAAAGCTTAAAATGGCGTTTAATCTACCAGATCTGGATGAAGTTGATTCCCCAAGTGAAGATGAAGTGAGTTGATATCGAAAAAAACCCTGCGCCAAAATGGATTCAGATCCTTTTTAGTGGTGGAAGCTACATCAAGGTTCACATCTTCGATTAGCAAGAATTGCGAAGAAATATTTGGCAGTTCCAACGACTACAGCTCCATGCGAAAGACTGTTTTCAACCACTGGATTCATTGCAAACAAGCACAGATCATCATTGCTGCCAGACTCACTGAACATGTTATTGTGTTTAAAAGACTGGCTTTAAGAAATTTTTTATTTCAAGTTTTTCAAATATTTTATTTTTATTGGTTGTATTAAAAACAGTAGAAACTATAATTAGAACTCTTTCATGATGTTTTATTATTTGCATGTAAATAGATCAAATGATTTAAAAAACTTTTCCTGTTTGATTCTTTTATTAATTTAAATTATAGTGTTTGATTAATTGTGTGAATAATTATGACCAAAATATTTAATCATGCAATTAATTGCAATTAAAAAATTTAATTGCATGCAAGCCCTAATATATATATAAAATATATATATGATAGTGTTTAACAAATAGTAAATGTATCCATAAATTTATAATATATAAAATATTATTAATTTTTTCCTAGTCCCGGCTATAAACCCCTTCTAAATCTTAATGCAATATTGTAACTCAATAAGTTTATTAAGTTTAAATAAAATGAATTTGTTATGACACATAATATTTTAAAAGTAATTAACACGCTTTTAAAAGTGAAAAAAAAAAGTATAAAAAATGATATTTTAAAAGTAACTAAAATAATATATATATATATATATATATATATATATATATATATATATATATATATATATATATATATATATATATATATATATATATACATATATATATATATATATATATATATATATATATATGTGTATATATATATATATATATGTATATATATATATATGTATATATATATATATGTATATATATATATATATATATATATATATATATATATATATATATATGTATATATATATATATATGTATATATATATATATATATATATATATATATATATATATATATATATATGTGTATATATATATATATATATATATATATATATATATATATATATATATATATATATATATATATATATATACACATGGGTCATTCCATGCCAAACTGGACCAAGGTCCAACATGGACCCCCTCAGATTTTGATAAAACCTTTGAAAATTTTGGCATAAAATCTTTTGTGGTTCATGAGATATGGTCATTTGAAATTTCTGATTTTTCCAAAAATAAAAACTTGATTTGTTCATACTTTGTAGCAAAAACTCAGGAAGAACTCTTTCTGATGATCCAGCAATGGTGAAAGTTAAAGTTGAAGAAAAAAGTTAGATAAGTGATTTTTACTAATTTATATATATATATATATATATATATATATATATATATATATATATATATATATATATATATATATATATATATATATATATATATATATATATATATATATATATATATATATATATAGTAGTATATATTTGTCACAACAAAAGTAAAAATAATTGACAAAATAAAAATCATAGAATGTCAGATTATAGTTAGTTTTTGTGAAGCTCATATTGCAACTTTCACTAAGGATAGCTGCGAGCTGTAGTAACATTAGAGCTTATCGAGGTTCGCTTTAAAACTGTTGACAGTTGGAGAACCGATTACTCTATCCGGTAACATATTCCATGCATTGGCAATGCGATTGTTGAAAAAGTGGAAACGAGCTAAATTATTGCTGTACTTTTCACGGTGAATTCTTTCTCTGTGATTTGCTCTTGGTGGAATTGTGATGTTATTAATAATTTTATATTTTTGGATGAGGTCACCACGTTTACGACGTTCAACAAGAGAAGATAAGCCAAGTTGTAAACATCTGGACTTGTAGTCTAACTTTTTTAGTTTGTCTGGTATTTTTGTGGCTCTGCGCTGTATTGATTCAATAGTTTGTTCATCCTTCGCCATATGAGGGTTCCAAGCTAGAATTGCAAACTCAAGTGAAGGACGGATGTAGGTGGAGTAGAGTTGTTTCCATAAAGAAGCATCACGAGATTGGAAAGTGTGTTTTAGGATGCCTAGCATTTGATTTGCTTTACATGAGGCAATGATGGATTGGGTTCCTGCTTTAAGATCATTGGTAATTGGCAATTCAAATGAATTCCCAAGTCACGCTCAGAGGTAGTTGCTTCCAATGTAGTTCGAGTCGTTATTGAACAAGGGCCTAATTCCTCCATTGAGTACTTGAAAGGTGTTAATTTTTTTTTTTTTTTTTATGTATATATATATATATGTATATATGAAGTGATATGAAGTAAATATATATATATATATATATATATATATATATATATATATATATATATATATATATATATATATATATATATACAGTGCTGGATTAACCAATAGGCCAGAGAAGACCATGGCCTGAGCCCCAAGATCCCCCAAAATTTAATATTAAGACAAGTTGACATTGTAAATTAATCAATAATGCAAATAAATTTTATTATTGTTCTTTACTTCATATCACTTCATAATTGGATTGAAACATACTTGAAATAGTTTAATTCTGTTTAATAGATATTGTATTTGTGTATATATATATATATATATATATATATATATATATATATATATATATATATATATATATATATAATATATATATATATATATATATATATATATATCACTCTCGATATTTGACCATGGGAATAATATTTTGTTGCGAAAAGCTGGGCAGATTTTTTAGTCGTTTTAAGAACATTTCAAAAAACACAAAAAAAGTGCAAAAAAGATTAACTGGACCAATGAGAAACAACTACGTAAAAAAATAAACAAGAAAAAGAAAATAACTTTTAACGCAAAAAAACTTAAAGCAAAATAAATTACATTTGGAACAAATGTTTTTGAAACATTGTTCTTTTATAATTTTTTTTATAAAATTAAGCGACATTTTTTATATAAAGTAACATCTTACGATTGCTTAATAAGGAAACAAATGTTCTTTTATTTATTAAAGAGTTTAATATAATTTTTATTTATATACTCGTGTCTTATTTCCAGTGCTGGATTAAGGAGGGTTGGGATTAAAGGGGGCCACAGTCGCGGGTCCCAGAATGTTACGGGCCCCGATATAGTCAAAAGACTTTTTTAACTTCAAAGGTTTGTAAAAAGTATACCAAAAGTACAATTCAATATTAGTTATATTTTATTGATAAAACATGTTTCCTTAATAAAATAATATTTCAAAATCAATATACACACATTTTAACAATTACACTTTTTGATTACGAGTCATAAAAAAATATTAATATTTTATCATTCCTCCTTTTAATGAAATGACTTTAGCTATTCGGTCTGGCATTCTTTTAATACAGTTTATTGCTGCTGTCTTAGTTTTTTCATTGTGGTGCTAATGATAGAGTAATTTTTCAATCAAATCCCTTTTGTTTGTTGAAACCTCGGAAGAGATTTCCTTTTTGAGAATGTTTCACAAATTCTCATTCGGATTCAGGTCAGGAGAGTTCCCTGGCCAATCTAAAACAGGGATATTTTTTGTTTTAAGAAAGTTTGTGATCCTGTTAGCTTTATGGCGTGGAGCACTATTATGCATAAACGTAAAAGTATTGTTGTTTGGAAACCATTCTTGTATTTGGGGATAAGTTGGCTCTCCATAACCTCTTGATACTGTATTTGGTTCATCATCCCATTGACAATATAAAGCCTTCCTGTGCCAAACCACTGATAACTAACCACACCATAACTTTAGTTGGATGTTTAACAGTTTGTTCAATGGATTCTGGGTGATATTTTTTGTTTGTTCTTCTTCGGACGAAGGTGGTTTTGTCCAACAAGATCTCAAAAGTTGATTCGTCTGTAAAACACACCTGAAAAAATCATCATAGTGTGGTTGTAATTAAGTTTATGTCAGCATTTAAACACTTTTTCAACAATATTTCATTTAAAATTGATAAACTTACACGTTCCTAATCTCCCATAGTCATATACTTATGATTTTTTACCCGTTGCAATCTCTTTTTTATCATTGCTGGAGTTAGCCTTGGTTTATTAGCCGGTTTGTGTGATTTTAAACCAACTTCAGCCAGCAGTCTCCTCATTGTGCGCTCCAAAATGTGTATTCCAGATTCTTGAACAAGTTTTGACAGTAAGAGGGATGATTTTTTTCTATTTTCCAGACAAATATCTCTTATAATTCTGTCCGTCCTAGGAGTGGTTTTACGTTTTGACCCACTCCATACTTTCCTTTTTGGAGAAAGAGTTCTAATAATTGGTTTTAATAATTATTTTTTAAGACAATAATTGAGAGGAATCTTAGCTCGGGTTGATACTTTCTTAACAACCTTGTGTTAACAATATAATATAACTGTAACAAAACTTTTTGAATTCTACAAATCAATAATTCGAGATAAACCGGTAATATAATAACAAAAAGCCGTAATAAATCACAACACTTTTTACAAGAGTAATGTCGTTTTCTATTTTGTGTTTGATTTTATTGACAAATGGTTGCGAAACTTTACACATTTTAGCAATTTTTAGTTGTGAATACTCTAAATGTTGTAAAAGTGATTTTACTTCTGAAATTTTGCTTGGACTTATGTCCTTACCAGTACCCATGTTTATTTTTTATTGAAATTTTCAATTACAACCTATTACACTAAAAATGTTAATAAAATGATACTATATATTAATTCTTGCTTTTTATAGTAATTTTATAAAATGTATTAAAAATGATAAAACACATTTATTACTCAAAAAAAACTGTTATAATATTAAAAAAATGTATGTGACAAATCAACCAAGCTTTTTTTATAAAATTGACAAAAATTCACATTGCTGACTTAAAACACACCTAACTTCACATTGGTCATGATTATAAAGAAATTTTCTTTTATATTTTACTCAATAGATGTCAGTATTGTATAATAAGTTAGTAATAATAATATACTCACCTTAAAATTACTTTAAAATAACTTTGAAAACAAAATATGTGGGAAAACTGAGGTGATCACAATAACGGGTGATGCGGAAGTTATCGGACAAAATAAAAACGTCAATACTTATTTATAAATAAAAAAACAAACTACTATTATATATTTTTTAAATAAAGCATTTATCTTTTAATAAAAATATATTATTTTTTATATGAAAAAACACCACCATCTGCAATTGATCTCAATTTTGCTCTGACGCCTTTCATATGCGACTGTAAAAAGTTTAAATCAATTTCTTGTAGTTTTAGTTTAATGCGATCAATCAAAACTTGCTCTGTTGAAGCTTGCCAATCTCCCTCGTAAACCTTCTGTGCCAAATGTGCCCAAAAATTTTCAATTGGTCGTGCTTGAGGCACATTTGGGGGATTGGATTCTTTATCAACGTAATAGACATATTGGTCCATCCAATTTAGAGAATCTTTAGAATAATGAGAACTTGCTAAATCTGGCCAAATTAAATAGTTAAAGTCTCCATGATACTTGTGAATAAATGGAAGTTTTTCTAAACATTCATTAATATAGATTGATGAATTGATTGCTACAGCCTTGGACGTGCGAAACAATGGCTCGGACATACCACGGTCAGATATGGCTATCCACATTAAAAATTTTTTTGGATATTCCTATAAAACAAACACTTTCTGGGCATGTCTTTTTGTTGTTTTTGAAGTATTCAGAATTTCCAGGCATGTTGTCCCCTGCAAAACAAAAGTATTTTTCGTCATCGATGACTAGAAGCAATTTTGTGTTATGACACAAGTTGTTATGAGACGAGTTGGTTAACTAGTTTCCTGCTTCTTTTCTTTGCCTTTATTTGTTGTTCTATTGTGTATTTTGGAGTCTTTTCACATTTTCTATGTTTAATATTCATTTTTTTTAACTGACGACCAATTGTCGATTGATTTACACTGAATTTAATACCTATTTTTTATATTAGGTTTTTTTTTTATATTAGGTTTATATATATATATATATAATATTTATATGTTATATATATTATATATATATATATATATATAAATATATATATATTTTATAATTGCTCTGTTCTTTTAAGAACATTGAGCACTTTATTTTGAAGGATACATTTTAAAGTGGCATATATATATGTATGTATATATATGTATATGTATATCTATATGTAAATGTAAATGTAAATGTAAATGTATATATATATATATATATATATATATATATACATATATACATATATATATATATATATATATATATATATATATATATATATATATATATATATATATATATATATATATATATATAAATGTAAATGTATATATATATATATATACATATATACATATATATATATATATATATATATATATATATATATATATATATATATATATATATATATATATATATATATATATATATATATATATATACATTTACATTTACATTTACATATAGATATACATATACATATATATACATACATATATATATGCCACTTTAAAATGTATGTATATATATATATATATGTGTATATATATATATATATATATATATATATATATATATATATATATAAATATATATATATACACATATATATATATATATATATATATATATATATATATATATATATATATATATATATATATAATAAAGCGATTAGAGAAACAATTTGATAATCTCAAAAACTTGTCCAGATGCACCATATTAACCATATTGGGCACTTTATTTTGAAGAATACATTTTAAAGTTGTTTATATATATATATATATGTATATATATGTATATTTATATGTATATGTATATGTATATGTATATATATATATATATATATATATATATATATATATATATATATATATATATATATATATATATATGTGTATATATAATAAAGCGGTTAGAGAAACAATTTGATAATCTCAAAGCCTTGTCCAAATGCACCATTATAACCAAGGTTTTGAAGAAGATCAGCATGCCAAACTTGTTGAACAGTATGTCAAAAACTTTAGTTATGTCAATTGCAACAGCCCTACCCGTACTGCCTCCATCAATAAAATCATTCAGTCACAGCAGTTAGCAAGTCAGGCATAGAGTGAAAAAGATTGAAAACCATATTGATTGTCTGACAATTAGTTATTTGACTTGAATTTGAGTTATTTGAAAGATGAGATGTGAGAAATTTATTGATCAAAGACTAAAAGACCTTCCTAATAGCAGAAAGAAGATTTATTGGATGGTAAAGCAAGCAGGAAAACAAGACTCTGTTATGCGCTTATTAATGTTGTCTAGACCACAAGCTGTAAAAATATTTAATTGAGATATGACTTTATCAGCAGAAGTTGGATTGATTTGAAATATAACAATGGGTTAACTTGTTTAATTGAAATGAAAAGAAGAAAATAACCATAGACTATAGTTCTGCATTATCCTTGGGAAAGGTAATAAAATCAGTCCCGTTAATGAGAGAGGCTGTTGAATATTTTCCAAAAGTCTGTAGAGCCAAACTCCTGAGTTAAAATATGAGATTTAGTGAACTGAAAATAATGGAGCTTAGCATCAGACATTAATTTTTTGCAATAATAAAGAGCTGTTTGATTTCAAGAAAGTTGTCCTTTTGAAAAAGATCACGATTAGATAAAGCAGCTGCACATGAAGCTAAAAACCATGTAGTAGAATGAGGCTTGACTTGAAACCAATGAGAAGGAATAAAAGTTTCCATTCCTGCCTGAATCCAAGAGGTTATGTAATAGGCGCATTTATCAGCTGAAAGATATCAGCCTAACGACCATCACAAAGAAAATCATGAAAAGAATCTTATTCAGCTTTAGGGTAGTAGCAATGGCAGACTAAAAAGGCTATCACACTCGATACCTGACCATTAGGGTGGAGTGAATTTTAGTTTTTTTTACAATTCATTTAGCCTTGGTGTGCAAAAGTTGTCTATTCATTTCAGAAAAACTCTGGAAAAATATCAATGCTCTAGGAAATTTTCTTGAGGTGCCTCCAGACCTTTAAAATTTTAATGGGTCCCTAATATTATATAAAAAAAAGTTTTTCAAAAGTATGTCATGTTGGGTCTCAAAAGAAGCAAAATTTTATAAAAGTTTCAAAAATAACAATTATTTTATAAAAAAATTATTATTTTAGAATTTTTTTTTAAATATTATCAAAAAAATAAACTTTTTTCATTTTTAGTTAAAAAGGTCATTTTTTCTGCAATAAACTATAAAATAACAAATTTTTTAAAAAAATAATTGTTATTTTTGAAATTTTTATAAAATTTTGCTTCTTTTGAGACCCAGCATGACATACTTTTGAAAAACTTTTTTTTATATATTATTAGGGTCCCATTAAAATTTTAAAGGTCTGGAGGCACCTCAAGAAAATTTAAAAGGCTAAATGAATTGTAAAAAAAATAAAATTCACTCCACCCTACTGACCATGCATATAATTTTTTTTGAAAGCTTGTCCATTTTTTTTAATGATTTAAAGATGCAATCAAAAAACATGTCAAAACAAAGAAAATTATAAACAAGCCTAACTATAAAAAATAAATGGAGAAATTATAAAAATTTAAAAGTTGAAAATCTTAAAACTAAAAGAAAACTATTAGGGTAAACCAACCCAAAAATTAGAAAATTTAGACGCTCTAATAAAAATAAAAATCACTACCCACCCAATTATTAATTCCCCCCTCCCCAGTTAGAAATTAATATACAATAGCGTTAATTTGGCACTTCAGAAAATTTTGATCGGTACATATTTTTGAGAGTATATGGAATAAGCAACCATCAGGGAGGGTGAGTATTTAAAGTTTTTGGTTATAATGTATTTAAGTGAGAATTTTTTCTCAAAAATAAAGTTTGCTTGTTTTTTTAATTTATATTTATTAATTGCGTATTTAAAATGCCAAAATTCTACAAATCTAAATATTAAAAAAATTAGATTGTAAATTGTTTTACATAAATATTGAATTTTTGTTCCAGAAACTAATGTCATGTCTAAGCATGCAAATCATTTTCATCATTTTCGAGCCCCCTTTCTCCTTGTAATCAGGTCTAATCATTAGTAGACCCCTCATTCCAATTTATCAATTATCAGTTATAACTTCAATACTTTTATTTAGATACAAATAGAGATAGAAATAGTTTTTTCAGTAGTCTTTATTTTATGAAAACGGCCTAGAAAGTTTATTGTTTTATTTCAAAACAATGCTTAACAAGGACCTTTTTTAACAATGTTTTGTTTTAATTAAAGATTTTAGGCAACTATATAAATAAAACTGGGCCTATTAGTTATCTATTAGAATTTGTAACTTTATTTAAGTTATGAAATTTTAGCCTCAAATTGTCCAATACACTAGCGCTGACCCTGCTTATAATGTCAATCCATTTCAGCAAGAAAAGAAAAAAAATTTTTCATATTTAAAACATAGTATAAAATTATTTAAATGTATCCATCTTTTGTTGATCAAATCAATCAATATTGAGACATAAAGTATCTGTTCATTTAGGCATTAATGTGTTTTAACAATTTGTGACTATGAAAACAGCAGTTTTAAATAGGTATTTTGTAGTGAAATTTTTATTCACTTTCTGCATGACACACTGGCTCTTCATTAATCTCAAAGTGAACATCTACCTGGGAATTACCATCTTTTAAAGGTTGGAAGAGTTTTTAAATTTGAATAGTATTATCATTGTAGCCAAAATCATTGACATATAGATTATCCTTGCAAGAACCAATTTGGCATTGATGTCTAAAATAATTTTCAAGTGAATCTTTACAAAATCTTTCTGTTATTACATTCTGTTATTACAAGACACACCATGAAAAGCTAAAAATTTTATTAACTCAAAAGTAGAATTAACACACTTTTAATTCTTTTGTAGGTTTGCCATGTCATAAAAACATTTTGCTTCTATCATTAAGAGTAAATGTACCTCAAAAATTCTGATTTAATCCAGTTGAAACAATAATCAACAGAAGAAAAAAATAAGAATGCTTTTGACTTTTAAATTGATTTCATAGGAATCTAATACTCACAATATTAAAAAAAATGTCATTGAACAAAAGTTAGCTGTTGGAAATCTTAAGATTCATAGTTAAGAAGGACTTTACTAACAGTAGTGCTAAGAACTTAAGCTGCCAATTTGATGTTCATAATAGAATAAAATAATAATTTAATGTGGTAATATAGTAAATTTGGAAGTAGATGTACACCCCATAGTTATTCTTCTTTAAAAGTGTTTGCTATATGGGTCCATAGAATGTCCTATCATAAGCAAGGTTTTTTAATCTTTAATTAATCTTAATTAAAGAATAAACACTTAATCTCTCATCTTGAATCTAATAACTTACTTTTTGATCATCAATATGGACTGATAGATTTTATCGTGCATTAGATAGAGATGAAAAGGTAAGATGATCGCTAATGTAAATTAAAAAGAGTATGGGGCCCTTGGCCCCATACTCTTTTTAATTTACATTAGCGATCTTCCAGATATTCACACATCTAAGGTGGCATTGTTCGAATAAAATATATTAGGCAAGATTTTTTCATATATATATATATATATATATATATATATATATATATATATATATATATATATATATATATATGTATATGTGTGTGTGTATATATATATATATGTGTGTATATATATATATATATATATATATATATATATATATATATATATATATATATATATATATATATTTATATATATATATGAAAAAATAACAATATAAAAAAACATATAAGTATAAAAAACTTACTAATTAAACTGTTGATTAACACATATATAAGTCACCAATAGTTTCTTTAAAAAGATGTGCTGTTTTTTCATATAGGGGACAAGGAAGCTGTTGAATAATTGATTTGCTTACTTTAATAAAGTAATCAGAATTTTGTGGCTCTTTGAAGGATATGATTCTTGGGTTCAAAGCATATAGTATTTTATATTCCAATTATATTTATCCATATTTACAACTTGGCCTACATAATGATATAGTGCCTTTTTTCTTCGAACCTTACAGCAACATAAGAACCCTCTTCTAATCAATATTCAAAGGTTGGAACCATTCCAGGATCATCTATACGTTTAGAGCAATTGTTACACAATAAATGAAGGCCAGTTAAGTAAAAACTTTGTAAATCTGTGACTGACAAAGTTGGCTGTTGTGCTGACAAGTTTTTATTTGTATGCTTTTGTAGAAAATGCAATATTTCCTGTTATGTTAAAAATGTTGTCAAAAGTCTTTTTAATAAGGTTAGCACCCATATCACCTATAATGTTAATCTCAAGTAAGGATACTACAAGATAGGCAGGTATACTGTCTTGTTCTATACAAAGAATTAGTTCTTTTGCATCTTTTTTTTTCTTTGCTTATAATAGTTATAAGTAAGAAATGTAGAATAAGTATTTCTTGTTTCTGATTTTAGCAATTTTTCTTTAATTGCAATTAATTGATTCAAGTGCTAAAAATAAAATAAATTAATTTAGAAATTAAATTATAATTTAAACCTGATATTTGTCAAATCTATTAATGAATATCAAATTAAACTCTGAAAATCAATAACCTGCTTTATTGTTACTTTTTCCTTCTAGAAGAATTACACCATTAAGTCTTATAACTTAATTCATCATTAAGTCATGTAATACTAACTGATTTTGTTTAATGAGTCTTTTTTTTACTGAAATGCTGTATTCAGTATTTGAAGTTGGAAAGGTAGAATTTTTTGTTTGGTTGCTTATATTTGAGAGGGCAGTGTAAACAAAAAAAGAAATTATGTTTTTAATTGTTTAAATAATAATTGTAAGTATAATATATAATGTAAATAATATTTTTTGTTTTTTAAAAAATTGCTTTTCAATATTCTTTATTAAAAACTGTTTTAATTAATAGTATAAAAACAATCAAAAAAGATCAAAGTTTTAAAGTTTCTTATAACATACATAGTTTTAAGTGTAATTTTAAAATTTCTTGTGAGTGATGGTTATGTTGTTGTGAGTGATGGTTATGTTGTTGTGAGTGTTGGTTATGTTGTTATGAGTTATGGTTATTTTAAAATTACACTTTTAGTTTAGTAAACAATTTTTGTTTTTTGAGTTTGTTTTAGTTTATTTTTTTTTTGTTGTAAAGTTCTTTGATTTTTTATGTTTAGTGTTTTTAATTTTTTCTTTTGTTAAGATTACTTTCCCTTTTTTTGCTAAGTTTCTATTTTAACTTTTTTTGCAGTTGTCAATTTAATTATTTTAGCACGTTTTGAAATATTCTTAAAAATTTTAAAACCTCCACGTAATCGAACACCTTTCTCAAACAAGTCTGCTACACTTAATCAAAAAGCTTTTCTCAAGACTGAAGTATATTGTCTTTAGCAAATAGCTTTTTTCAAGACTGAAGTAACTTTAGAGATTATAAGAAAGATTATTAATATAGTTACAACAAGGGTCAAAAGGAATTGAGGAACAACACAGGATCAAGGATAGAACATTTTAACACCCCAAAAGTTATTGGTAATGAAGGAGAGTATTGTCCATTAAAGAGAACTTTAATACTATAATTAGAATTTATTAATAATTAAATAATGTTAAAAAAACTGAAAATTAAAAAACTTTTTCTGATACACCATATGAAGTAAGCTTATGACAAAGACCAGCATGCCAGACTTTATCTAAAACCTTTAATGTATAAAAAGCAACAGTTGTTGCCCCACCGCTTCCATAATGCATGATATCCATAATTTCCTAATGCACAATAGAACTTTTCTGTTATTGTTTTGGTTAACAAATCAGCAGAAGAACAAGAGGATTATCAGAGAGTAAGTTGTTAAGCTCAAGATATTGGAAGTTTTTTCATAAAAAAATTTAAAAACTTTGCTAATGGCAGTAAGAAGACTGGTTGGACAATACTTAGTGTGGGTCTGGGCTTTTTAAAGATTGGAATCACAGATGTTATTTTCCAGCATAAATGAAAACTTTTAAACAGTTAAACATTTGTTGTGAGTTATGAAAAGAGTTCTAGTTCTTTTGCAAGAATGTGAATAGAATGTTATTTGAACCATAATTTGTAAAAGAAGTCAATTGGAAAATAACTTTAGCAACAGAAGCAGGAGAGGTTTGGATGTGGAACAATAGGTTTATCTTGTTCTTTGAGGTTATAGGAATAATGTGGCCTTTAGATTCAAGAGATGAGTTAGAGGAAATATTTTTTTTATGAACTGTTTGACTTTACTAATAAATAAAATTTTAAAAAAGCCACTAGAACCTAACTTCCGAGATAATGATCAAAGATTAGCCAAGCATAATGGTCCTTACCATCAGACAGTACCTTTTTGCAACAATATCTTGTAATTGTAATTTCTAGAGAGTTGTACCTGTGGGAAAGATGAATAAAATGATTATGAACATAGCAGCTACACAAGAAGAAGATAACTATTGATAGAGTGAGGCTTGAAAAGAAGAAGAGAACCATCTGATAGGTTTAGGCTTGATAAAAAAAAGATAATCATTGGATAGAGTGACACCTGACCTAAAACTGGCTAGAAGTTGAATCCAGGAGATTATACTGCCCTGCCAATTAAGAACGTCTAAAGTGCAAAAATTGAACTTTTTTAGTTTGATGCTGAATATGATTCATTAAAAAATTGTACACTTTCAAAAAAATCAAGGAAGACTTTTATAAAGGATAATTGGTTGTAAAGTGAAAACAAACATTATAGTATATTAGCACATTGGCCGAATATTAAAACGTTTTAGGTTTAAAATATCTTTATAAAATCTTTCTGCGGTTAGTGTGTTCTTCATTGGCAGGACAGTATAAATAAAGCAGAAAGACAAAAAACATCAGTTTATAAGAAAAAAGCAACGAAGTTCCTATCAATTTTAAGGTAGTAGTAGGAATGATGATGTATGATAGTAATGATAGGATAAATCTGATGTAGATTAACTATGAGATTTTAGTTTCAGTGATTGTAGCATGATCTGAACAATGAATTGGTTTATGAACCATTGCTTTGTTTATGGCTTCCTGGGTATTTAAACGGCTGAAAACTTAGTGGAGTTGGTTAAGATTTTCATAAAAGATATCAAAATATGATGGAGAATGTCACTTAGTCAAGACACTTAATGCTTATCTTAATAAATTCAAGGAGAACATGAGAGCTCAGAGTAGCAAGGTTTTCATCAAGATATATTTGAATTTTATTTCATCACCAAGTATAACAACAGTATAATGAAAACATAATTTGCGATATACGCTTGCAAAAACTGTGTTATGTAGCCACATAGTTATAAAAGTCTTTTAAAGTGTGAAAAATTTAATCATCTCTGGTTTAGCCCTTGCTCATTTGAGAATTTACAGAGTTTTATAGCTTGTGGTTCTTTTATTCACATAGAAATGTAATTTTAAATAAGAAAAAAACATTCTTTATTTAACTTTTTCTTTTATTTGTTTTATCTTTTTTATATTTTATTTATTTTAAAATATGTATTAATTTACAACAGTGACAGTAACTGATAAAAATCTAAAAATGACATCACTTACCTTGCAACATATTTACTCAAAGGTAATAAGGTAATAAATATGATATCGAAAATTTAGATTTGTTTTTGGAATGTAATACCTGCAAAACTTCTCAAAGGGAACTTTACTGCACCAAATGTCGATCTGTCATTGTTAAATGCTCTGTGTGCCGATTGTGTGTCAAAGGTATTTTTAATGTTTTTATAATAGTGTATTTATAATGGTGATATTAGTTTTATTTATTGTTAGATTATATGTTTTTATGGATTAAATAAAAACTAAAAAGGTGTTCGATTACATAATGGAAATAAATTTTTAGTTGCTTATTAGTCATTCCGTCATATGGCATGAAGATAGCATATATTTCAGTTTAAATTTTTTTTGGTGATAATTGTTACCATATTCATATACAGTACTGGCCAAATTATTGCGATAATTGACAAAAAAATTGTTTTTAATTATCATGTATTTTCAATATATAAGCCTAAATTTAGCAAATATACATGTTCTGTGTACCATTTACTCATTGCGCATATGTTTTCAGTATTTGGTTGCACCATGCTTGGCTTTTATATGCAGTTCTAATAGCCACACATTCATAGTACTCAGCAATTAACTGTACAATATTTAATGTTTAACCAAGGAGTTTTCTGTTGTAGGGTTACAGTTATTACAGTTATACTTATTTTAGTAATTTATTTATGTTTAATTTAATTTAATTTTTTTTCCACTAATTAAATTTTAATTTATTTTGCTGGACAGTTAAAAGTAATAAAACATTTAGACTACTCATCCTTTTCCAGTCCAGTTGAGCTATTCTGCATGTCCTGTAATTTCAGGGTTTCCTTAAGGTTCAATCCTTGGCCCTATAATCTTTTTAATTTACATTAACGACCTTCCAGATATTCTCACATCTAAGGTGGCATTGTTCGCTGATGATACTACCATTTATTCTTGTCATGATAAGAAGCCAAAACTCTGATTGCTTGGAGGGGGCATCTGAGCTTGAAAAGGATCTCACTTCTGCTACCACATGTACACAATGGCTGGTGAACTTTAATTCAGATAAAACTCAACTTTTTTTAGTCAATCGTTATTGCAATAATTTAGATATTCCTATATTTATGAACGGTAATGTACTCAATGAGTCATCTGCCCTTCATCTTTTAGGATTAACTCTTACTTCCGATCTTTCCTGGAAATCGTATATCAAATCCATTGCAAAATCAGCATCTGCTAAGGTTGCATCTCATTATCGAGCTCAACACTTTCTTACTTTGGATTCTATTCTTTATCTCTATGAATCTCAAATCCGTCCTTGTATGGAATACTGTTGCCAAATCTGGGGCGGATCTTCCAATGATGCCCTTTCTCTTTTAGACAAGATGCGTCCAACTATGTTTACAAAAACGATTGTAAACATCTTGCAGCCAACCTCCAACCATTATCACACCATCGTAATGTTGCTTCTCTTTCTCTTTTCTACAAATACTATTATGGGCACTGCTCTAAAGAGGTAGCGTTTCTTGTGCCATCTACTTAAATTTATTCTCGTGTTACTCATCATTCAATTAAGTCTCATCCTTTTTTTGTGACTGTTCCTAAGCACTCCGAAAATTCTTATTGGTCCAGTTTTTTTCCTCGAACATTAGTTCTTTGGAATTCACTTCCTTCATCTTGTTTTCTTCTTCTTTTTTTTTTTTCTTATAATTTGATTCTTATAATTTGCAATCTTGTAAGTTGTCTGTCAATTGTTATCTTGCTCTACAAACTTCATCTTTTCTCTTCCAGTAACTTCTAACTCTAATAGTGGTTGCTTGCAGCCTTGTTGGAAGTGAAGATGTAAAAAAAAAAAGACAAATTGCTATTACATATATATTTAAATATCTGTAAATCATTTTTTTATACTTCCTTAAATATCTGTATATATATTTCTTGTACTTCCTAAAAAAATGCGCTGAGAGACTCTTTCTCATTTAATGTCTGCTTTCAGTTACTTTTTAAAACACACAAGTGGGCACTACTACTATTATTACGTTTAGCATTATTATATAGAGATTTATAAGAGAGCTTTCAGCTTGGTAAATATCATCAGTGAATATTAATGAATTTAAACTCGTAAAATATCAAACTATAAAAACTCGTAAATATTATACTAGTATCAGAAAGTTTTATATTGTTAAACAAAAAAAAAAAAAAAAAAAAAAAACTTAGTGTTAAAATTAATTAAATAAATAAATACAATTATATAACTCATTTTGAACAAAAAAAGTCAATTAACATCGTAACATTTTAATAAAATTTTTAAAAATGAAGTTGAAACTCTTAAATGTTTAAGCTCTTAAAAGCTCAAGCCTTGAACTTTTAAAGTTAAATACTTTTAAAAACTTTCGTAAAAAACTTTTAAAAGTTAAAGCTCTTAAAAGTGAAGTTAAAACTCAAACTTTTAAAATTTAAAGGTCTTAAATGTGAAATAAAAAGTTTAACTTTTAAAAGATAAAGCTCTTTATTAAAATAATTTACATAAATTGAGTTTCAAAAGGAAAAAAGAAAAAGATGAAAAAAAAAGTTGACTGTCAAGAATGGAGAGAAACCTCAGAAATTTCATTATAAATTCTCAGAAATTTTCAACAAATTACAGACAAAACTCTTTCTCTTTTTGCTATCTTTTTTTTTTCATGACTCAATCAATAAACAGTTTTTTAAGTCTTTTATTAATTATTTTCTTACTTTTAAACATTATTCTTTGTTTTCTGGTATCTCTCAAATTGTTTCTCTGTGCAGCAACCTTTATCCTTAAGATTCGTGTTTCGGAGATAAAGTAGCCTCCTCAACTCTAGTGGCCCTCCCAGCTTTGAAAATTGAATAACATTAAAATAAAAAATAAAATATAAAATAAAAAAGTGGTTGCTTGCAGTTTTGTTGGAATTGAAATTAAAAAAAAGAAAGAGAAAAAAGTTATTAAATTCAGAATAAGACAATTTTATGTCAAGTATTAAATAAAATTTTTAAAATGGTCATTAAAAAATCACAGAAAAATTGTTAGCAGTTTTAATAAGAAGCGATTATTTATCGATTTAGTACTAAGGCTGTTTATGGGTACCCAGGCACCCAAGTACTTGCTCGTTGGTTGTTGCCCAGGTTAGACTTTTTAACTGGCGCATGTTGATCATTTATTGTAAGTTTAAAATTTATTTCATTCAATTTTTATTTAAGTTTAAAACCATTTTAAAACAATTTAATGATATTAACTTAATATGTAAAAGAAGATCTTAAAGGTCTTGTTGTTCAAATTTTCATTACAAGGTATTGAAAGTATGGTTTTATGCAGACAGCGCTTTAAGTGCTCTAAGAAGCAGTTTTGACTGCAAAAGATGGTAAAACAAGCACTATCCATCGACATACTGAAATACTTAATGTAAATATTGATGGCACCGGCAGCTTAAACACCAAAAATCTTGTCTTCTTTACAGCTTTGCGGCTTAAGATGAAAAAGGAAGAGAGCTAGTGATAGATCAATAGCAGACTTTTTAGTTAAAGTTGCTGTATTCCTTAACTTGTTAAGCTCCACAGATATAGACTATGTTGAAACTTAAATTAGTGAAGCCGTATTTTGTAGCATTCACAACAGACATATAGACTAGTAATCAAAACATTGTGTATATGTGTGTACCTGCGCATTGGGTAAACACGGAATTGGAGCTGGATTCTGCATATGACACGAAAATGTTCCAAACAGCACACTGGAGAGAATATAATTATTCATTTGCAGATTCTGCTGATGACTGGGAGATTTCGGATAAGATAAATAGTGCTACAGTCCATGATAATGGCTCAACTTTAAATGCACTTTCTTAATAAATGGCCAAATCAGTTTTGCTACAGTTAGGTATCAGAGTTGGTCTAAAGTTTCCAGGAGTTGTAAATGTGCTTTGGGCTGTAATGCAATTGGCGGCACACTTTAAACAAAGTATGTTAGCAAGCAGGAATTGTGTAAAAAATAAGCTGCACTGAAATTTTGTAAAATCAGTGAGACTACATTGGGTGATAGGAGCAGTGCTGTTTGAACGACATTTTACAACAAAATGAAATGCATCAACTCTGCAAATGGCAGATGAAAACTGGTAGGTTGCACAAGCCAACCTTATACCAAGCGTTACTCAAAGCATGCTATTTTAGCGCGCAATTACGTATACCAGCATACCAGCAACTTTAGTATCTTCGAAATATGCTTTCTTGTCTGCTAGTCATGTAGTGATTTGACTGTGTGCATCTTTAACACCTAAAACAGTGGACATGCTATTGTTTTTAAACTGTAATTGGGACTTAAGTATCCTGGACACTTACAGTAAATAAAATTCAGAAATTTTATTTTTTAACAGGTACCTGGGTTCCGCGTTATTTGTTTGACGGGTACCTGGACAGGTATTTTCATGATTTTTGACACCCCTGTTTAGTACAATACAAATAATAACTGTTTTTGTAACTGTTTTTATAGTATAAAAAACCCTGCATTACATTTAATAAAAATGTTTGTAGCAAACATTTGTTTATTATTTATTGTATATTATTTAATTAAGATCTTGAAAAAAAAACTAAAAAATTAAAAAACTTTTTATGGATCTTTAAGTAACTAGCTATTCAGCCGCAATTCATCTATTATTTAAAAACTCAAAAAAAGGCTATTATAAACCAAACTTTTTTAGTTGTAACAAGGTCCAACACACTCAAAAAAAAGGCTATTATAAACCAAACTTTTTTAGTTGTAACAAGGTCCAACACACTCAAAAAAAGGCTATTATAAACCAAACTTTTTTAGTTGTAACAAGGTCCAACACACTCAAAAAAAGGCTATTATAAACCAAACTTTTTTAGTTGTAACAAGATCCAACACACTCAAAAAAAGGCTATTATAAACCAAACTTTTTTAGTTGTAACAAGGTCCAACATCCTCAAACAAAAACTAACTAATTACTGGTATTGAAGTTAAAATTTATGTGTTGTAATAGCAAGTAAAAATTTCTCTTTAATTTTCAATTTGTTTTTGCTACGAGCAGTATCCAAAATTTTAAAACAATTTTAGTTACTTAGATTTTTACAATTAAGAGATGAAATTAAATGCATATAAACATTAGACTGTTTATAAGCATTTAATTGTCACTTGTAAGATGCTCATGAATCCTTTTTGTTAAGTGTCTGAAGGTTTCTCTAGGCTTTAACTGGCATTACATTCAGCACAAGAAAGTTTTTAAACAACATTGGATTTGAGAAGCTTAGGAAGTGGATCTTTTATACATAAACTGTTTTGTAATTTGTTGGTAGTGAAAATTAAATTAATTGTAACATCTTTTCAATATTTTTTAATGATTTTATTAACTTTAGATTAATTTGAGTAAAATTCTATAAATGGAAGTTTATAATATTTTTTATTAGGGTTAGCAAT
The DNA here is from genome assembly GCF_038396675.1 of Hydra vulgaris. Classification (NCBI taxonomy): domain Eukaryota; kingdom Metazoa; phylum Cnidaria; class Hydrozoa; order Anthoathecata; family Hydridae; genus Hydra; species Hydra vulgaris. The sequence goes on along the minus strand of NC_088934.1, from coordinate 25,524,625 downwards.
ACTATTTATCACAAATGGATTTAACTTTTTATCAACAAATAATTTAATTTCAGTGTCAATTATTTTAGGTGCATATTGGTTATTTTTTATAATATTAGATAGATTTTTTATGTCCTTATCAAATCCTAGCCATGTTCTTCAATTTTTTTTTACATTTTCCTCTTTTTGAGACGCAGCAGCTGTTTTTTTTTTTCTTTTTTGCTCACTAGATATTTTTTTGGTAGAATGTTTGTCCACGTTTGTTTAGGTTTTTTTGATTTTTGTTTGACTTTGTCAGTAGCATCGGCTAAAACATTAAAACTGATTATTAGATATCTTTTCCTGCCTTTTTAACTGTTTCATTTATGGTATTTAAACTTCTGAGTAGTAGCACTTCTCAGTTTGACATTCCTAATAATGGCGTTTTAAGAGTTTTAGGTGAATTGGTTCCAGGCTAAAATAAATTATTAATGCTTTTTTCTTCAACAGCCTTAAAAATGTTGCCAATTGCAGTTTTTCAGAGGAAATTTTTGGTGGATAAGGGCAAATAAACCACTACTGCTAAAGCCACTGCAAGCGTTTCCAGGTTTATAAGAATTTTTTTCCATAAGACCCTTAAACATGGCAAAAAATTGTCTATTCGTTAATGATTGAAATTATTTCTAGTTAAAAAATTGTCTACTGTTTGTTTCCATTCGCCTTTAATTCTTTCAAAGACATCTACCTCTAAAGACTGTAAAAAATTATGAGCAGGTAAGTGCCAAAGTACACTATTATTTTCGAAGGCTACTTTTTTCAATTCTAAACTACTTTGTTGAGGCATGACTATCAAGAAATAGCAGTTTAAACCCTTCAAGTTTATTTGCGTGAGGCAAAAGCACTGATTTGAATCACTCAAGAAGTTGTTTTGACTCCATCCAACCCAATTCATTATTATTATAATAAACATTATATAACACGATTCACTATTATTATATAAAACATTATATAACCCGATTCATATTCACTAATATTATAGTAAACATCAGCGTCACCTATGCACCAGGTTTTCATAATATGCTTTCCTTTGTTAATTACTTGATGTGGCAAATAACTTCCATAAGCATCACAATATGTCTAAATAGTAGCCATTTTCTTGTCGTTTTTTGGAGTTTTTTTTTTGAATTTTTGGTACCTTTTCTGCATACCATTTTAACTTTGTCTTGGTCGCATAATCCAGACTCATCACAATTAAAAATATGAAATGGCTTATTAATGAGTTTGCGCTTAAAATAGATGGTGTCTACTTGGTTAAACCAGTCGTCAATTATTTTCAACTGTTTAGCCACTGCGGTTTAGCCACTGCTGTTTAGCCACTGCTCTATTAGTTTGTATGCCACCAGCTTTTCTTACTCTTCATTTTAATATTTTTATTATATATTTCATTAATCTGCTGTACCATTTTTTAGTTGGTTTCCCATCTTTGAATAAATGAGTTTTGCTCTGATTCATTCAGATAGTTTCGACAATATCTAAAACTTTACTTCTCTTCAAATCAAAACCAATATCTCTCAAAAATTTTAACAGATCGACAATAATTACCTAGATATTTTTGTTTTTTTTGGTGCACCAGCTCCAGCAGATATATGTATTTGCCTTTTGCTTGGTCGTCAATAGTTTCGGCACTATGAAACATTTAGAAGCTTATTCATCTGACATTGTTTTCCATTAATGGTTTAAAGAGCTTACTGTAATCCAGCTTCTTTCTCTATTATTTGTTTTGACTTGGCTGCATTAATAATCACATGTATCTGGAATTAAATTAACACATTTACAAGATTATGTGTGAATAAATGATAAATACCTGCATCCGGAATTAGATATCTTTTTTTTTTTTGCTTGTTTTTGGTTTCTGTCTTATTTTGAATTTAATTTTAGAAATAATAAAAAATATTGCATTTTTTTGCATAATATTAGTCAGCGTCAAATTTAGCACAAATAGTGCTAATACAATTTTTATTTTATATTTGCAACTAAGTTTGCTTGGTTTTCTTTTTTTTTGTTAATTTTGTTACATTTCAAGTTGAAAGCTAATACAATTGTAAATTGATTTTCGATTTATCTTTTTTATCATTGGGTTTGGCATGTATTAAAGTTTATTTTATATATATATTAAAAAAATTATAAATTTGATATAATATAAAAGATATAAAGCTTTTTTTTAAACCGTTCATAAGTCATTCTGTAGTAAAAACACCTAAATATGGATAAAACCGAATTAGGTTTTATCCATATTTAGGTGTTTTTAGTACAGGGTTGCTTTCTTACTCCCAAAAAATTCAACATTGTCTTCGTCAACTCTGACCTTGAAGCATCTAAATAAATTATTGAAATCACAATACCAAAAAACTAAACACCATAAGTTTAGTTTTCTTAATGCAATAATCATAAAAAATAAAGATTTTATTTCTTTTTACTTAAGTAGTTTATAAAAAAAAGTCTTGTTTCTCAATGATGATACATATTCTTGTTTTTTATATAACGACTCTTCCTCATCTTTGGAAAAAATTGCGCAATATTCATTTTGTCTTTGCGATTTCAATGACACCGCCAAGTCGTTTGTTAGTTGTTCCTAGGTTTTTAACTAGTAGATATTTTCTTGAATTGATTGCAACCACATTTATTGCTTTTTTGACGCCATTCAACACCTTTTTAGACATTCTAACAGGAGTATTTTTTCAACTTGTAAAAGTAAAAACTAAGTTACTGAACAAATATTTTGTCTTAACTAGGATTATAAAAAACACCTAGCATGTACTACACCTAGCGGTACACCTAGCATGTACTACACCTAGCGGTACACCTAGCATGTACTACACCTAGCGGTACACCTAGCATGTACTACACCTAGCGGTACACCTAGCATGTACTACACCTAGCGGTACATTGAGCGGTACTTTTACCATGCCATTTACTTGATGGATCGGACAAACTCCACTAAAATCAAGAACACAACCTGAAACCATTCCACCATTTCCATGACCATGCTTAAGCGTTCCTTTTGTGTATTTAGGATACAAAAATTTACCTTTAGATCTACATACCGTTAAATTGACATCAGGACCTTTTAAACTGTATTCATCCCTCAACAATACACTTTCCCAATCAATAATAGCCTAGTGTTTTTTTAATTCTTTGGAGAAATGAAAAGGTTTTTTGCTGCTCTATAACTTTATAGCTGCTCTGAAGCTCAGAAGTCCTGAAAGTTGGAACTGTCTGCAAACTTTTGGACACTGAATGTTTTAGTTTATTAATGGTATCAGTAGTGTTTTCAAAAGGATTCTTTTTGATATGATAAACAGTTTTTATGTCAAACTACATGTTTTGCCTCGTCTTCCACCCTTATGTTCCGCTTCTAAAAAACTGCTCTGATTAAACTGTTAGATTATTTAATATAATAGACTTGTTAATAGAGTACTTGGTGACAATTTTTGTTTTAACTTCTTTTTTAATTTCTTTAATTAAACATACTTAGAAAGCTAAATTATACTCTTTTTCTGCCATTATATTTAGGATCTAAAATTTAACCTTTAGACCTGCGTACTTTTAAATAAACCAATACCCCAATTGATTGTTAGACAGAAATTCATAATATTATAAATTTCTCTTACCAAAACAATCCAAAACTGTGATCTCAATCCTTATAATATGATACTCTCCGCAAAGCTAAATTATTTTTGTTTTTAAAAGTTATAGAAATTGCTAGTGTTTTGGAAAATAACATTTTTACATTAAAATACATCTAAAAATCACATTTTTACATTAAAATACATGCAACATATGTAAAGTTAACAATTTGATTCTGTTTAAAAGTATTTTTTTTAGAAAAATTTTTTTATTCAGTTGCTCTATGCTGGTAGAAAAAAATTATTTTATAAATGATTGCTTATATTTTGGAGGAAATTGTAGGTGCATTGTTAGAATAACGTCAAAGCAACATTTTTGATGTTGTTACTCGAGCTGGATCACGATTTATTTGCTATAAGTGGTATTTTTGCTTGTGGCTTCATTTCACATCTATTTAAGTCACGAACTATGTAAATAAGAAGATATAACCAGGTTTATATTATAACCAGATTATTCGGATTTTTAAGTATGATAGCTATGAAATATGTTGAATTGTTTGCAATGTGGGGTAATATACATTGATATGATAACTAATCTTTTTTAATCAATTTTTCTTGAACTTGCTTTTCTTGCTAGATTCCAATTAATTTAATTGTAAAATTTTAACCAGTTTTCCTCTCAAAGAAATTTAATACATTGTTTTGTTCAGAGAGCTACCCATAAGAACAGTGGCTTAACTCTGACCGTTAACTTTTTTTATATATCCAACTTATCAACAAAAATTCTTATTGCTCAGGGACAAAAAGATTTCAGTTCGTTTATTTCGAACTGCTGTTTAAACAAAAAATGTTAAATAAAAACCATCTAAGACATGTTTTATTTATAGTTTTGTTGTGATATTCTTTACATATTTATTTGACCCTGATTAACTTACAAATAAGGATACAATTCAATAAAATGACCTTAAAATTTTAAATATAATATATGCACAAATATGCTTTATTGAAGATAATTTATCTACGAATATGCTTTATTGAAGATAATTTATGTACAAATATGCTTTATTGAAGATAATTTATGTACAAATATGTTTTACTGAAGATAATGTACGAATATACTTGATAGCGATATATACTTGATAATGTTTTATTAAGTGTGAATTAGAATATCAATGATTTTTAAAATATTTGTGGCGTTTTTACAATATGATGCAAGGCTTCAAAAACTAATATCATGTTTTATATTTTTTTGAAAAATGTGGTGACTATTTAAAAAGTTTAGCGACAGGGATTTTGGATATATAATATGCAATAGACTTTTTTAATATCCTATAACAGATTATTACAACGATAAGCTTTTGTTTAACAGGTTATTGCAACGATTTGATAAATTTACATCATTTTTATTTTATTTACATTTACTTTTTTTATTTTATATATTACATTACAAGGAAATTTCTTTCAAAAATTGTTATAAGAATTTTTTTTTTTTTTGTGTCTTTAGCTTATAATTATTGTTTTTGCAAATTAAAAACAGCATGATTCCTTATTTAACAGCATGGTTTCTATTTAACAGCTACTGTAAGATTGGGTGGCTTTGGCCCATTTTGCACCTTAATGTCTATTGCATGAAAGCCACAAAAGTTATTTCCTCAAACACTAAGTACTATTAGAAGTACATAGAAAGGACAGTTAGAACTATCTGTCTCCCATTTGAAAATTATTTACCTGAAGTATCTTTTGGGTGGTTTAAATGGTGGGCCAAAGTCGCGCTGTGTGTTAGGGTGACTTTGGCCTAACCCTGTAAAAAGGGACTAAAGGAAGCAAAACAACAATAAAAACAACAATATTTAGGCAAAGAAAATAAATTTACAAAAATAAAGTGACAAAAAAAGATTTAGTAACAAAGTTCTTGTATACAGTAAATAAAATATATGTACAAACTAAACAAGTATAGGTACCAAGTAAACAAAACAGTTTAGGTATAAAGTAAACAAAAATGACTAAATAAATGTTTTAAAAAATTTAGTGAAAAAGTTCTGGAACTGAATAAATTCCTCTTTTCGAAATTTTCTTTGGTTCCTCAATAAAATCGACTATTTCAGACTGGGGAAAAAAAAGTTGCACTGCTGGTAGTGACCATTTCCAGTTAAGTCCATTTTTTTTTCATAATAGTAATTTCTTCTCCATTTTTTCTTAATTTTTTCAACTGCATAAAAAAAAATTTCGAAAGTTACTTTAAAATTATTCAATAGTTATTACATTAAATAATATTAGTTATTAAAATAATTAGTTATAAAGTTTACTAATTGATTAGCTAAATATAAATAATTCAAAATAAATAAACAAACCTGTCCAGGATTTAACTCTCCATTGCATTTAACAATTACATAACAATTCTCTACAAGTTCAATTACTAACAATTCTCTATTTCTCCTTTTTACAAACATTTTTTGTTTTATCAATATTTTGAAAGTTCTTTTTGCCTAATGCTGAATGATCTAAAGATTCTGTATGACTTTCTACAACTAAACTTACATCCGCAAAAAATAGATTAGAAGTCTCAGTAGTTCCAGTATTTGTACTTGGGCCAGCAAAGTCAATGTTGTTGGTCTCAATTGTATTTATAATACTGATAGGTGTATCTACATTATTTGAATTTAATCTATTATTTTCATTTATAACACAAGATGATATATCTGTTGAACATAAGCTTTTACCTGGGACAGCACATACTTTACGTCGCTTTGGTTTTTTAGAACCATTTGAGGGATCATCCAGTGACTTACATAAATGATCTAAAAATGATTGGCTTACTAAATCAGTAGTTGAGTCTAAACCTACATTACAACATGGTAGTCGTGAAAGCACTTGAGACTTGTCTGATGGAAAAATTCCAGTTTTGCGAAAAGCAGCTCTAAGGTTATCATTCCCATGTTCATTTAAGTTGGTTATTAAACGGTCTAAAAGTCTAGGAAATTCATCTTTAGGAAGAGAAGCAACTCTCCTTCCTTTTTCTTTCTCCTTCCATTCACATAATATTTTGCGCCAGTTAATCTTCATAGGTCTAAAGTAGGCAACATCTAATGGCTGTGTGAGATGTGTAGAGTTTGCTGGTAATGCCACAAATCCTATGTTATTGCTTTGACATGCATCCAGTACTGCAATGCTCAAATGTGAAGATACGTTATCACCTATAATGACACTTCTTCCTTGAGCCTTCTTAAGTCTTGGAAGAAGTAAAGAGAAAAACCAGTCCTCAAAACATGTTGAGTCAAACCAACCACTTTTTGATCTGCTATAACATGCTTTTGGTGGCCCATATTCCATCCATGTATTCCATAACGACTCAGCTTTGTAAACAACAAGGTGGTAGCAATTCACCATTAGCATTGCCACAAAACATTACAGAGAACGAGGTCTTTGTAGAATTTATTATGCGTTCAGGATACTTACATCCACGCTTTGTTAATATTTTTTTTTTACCTAGATCATCACTGAGATTGGTTTCATCATAATTCCATATTTTATCAGGTGATATATTACTTATTTCATTTGGTAGATTTATAAAGATTTATCAATCACAGTCATTCCTATATCTGCTCTCTTTCGCTTTATGTTGCTTGCAAATTTTACTGTGAGTTCTGGATTTCTTTTTAAAAAAGATCGAATCTAATCGCCACCTGGAAAATTATTTTTGAACTGAGGTATAAAGACGCCTTTTTTCTCTAAATACCCTTTTACTATGCATCTTAAATCATATTTATCAACAGGAAAACCAAACGTTGATGATTTTATTGCATATGCCTTAAACATGTCTTCTTCTTTTGATGTACTTTTGAGGATATGTCTGTTTTATTTTGTTTTTTAATGTTGATCTTGGTATATCGTATTTCAAAGCTGCTTGTCGTTGAGTAATTAAACCATTCTTCAAAATTTTTTTAATGCATTGTCTAACTGTTCTAAAGTATAAGTAACATATTTTCTTTTCCCACGATTTAGCTTGTAATTTTGTGGCATATTTAAACTAAACAAATTTCGCTATTTACTAATACAAACTGTTATACTGATTTTCTATTGCATTACTACTACAAAATTTTTCATTCCAACATAGTAACTACTATAATATCTATAAATGATCACTAAAAAAGGTTTACTCTACATAGGGTGACTTTAGCCCGGGCCAATGTCACCCTATGTAGTGGGCCAAAGACAACCTATTTTTTTTTAATCTCAATTGCAAAATAGTAATAAACTGTTAAGCTTTCAAAACAAGATAAAATCAAACACTAATGGTTTAAAATTAATTCAGTGTATATTAATTAGATATAACAAGATAAAATCAAACACTAATGGTTTAAAATTAATTCAGTGTATATTAATTAGATATAACAAGATAAAATCAAACACTAATGGTTTAAAATTAATTCAGTGTATATTAATTTGATATAACAAGATAAAATCAAACACTAATGGTTTAAAATTAATTCAGTGTATATTAATTAGATATAACAAGATAAAATCAAACACTAATGGTTTAAAATTAATTCAGTGTATATTAATTAGATATAACAAGATAAAATCAAACACTAATGGTTTAAAATTAATTCAGTGTATATTAATTAGATATAACAAGATATAAATCAAACACTAATGATATTAGATATAAAAAGATATAAATCAAACACTAATGGTTTAAAATTAAATCAGTGTATATTAATTAGATATAACAAGATAAAATCAAACACTAATGGTTTAAAATTAATTCAGTGTATATTCCAATAAAAAACCTTCTCCAGGTACTGCTATCGATGTAAAAGTTTACACACCTAAAAAAATTCGGATTTTAGGTGCTTCTTCTAAAGTGCAACTTACAATAATATCACAAAGACTCGAGTTAAGTAAACTAAGTTAGACTAAATAAATAATAAATTTCCCACAATTTGCTGCTAAACATTAACCGGCATACCTTGAGGTATCGATTTTAAACCATTTTTAAACAAAAATTTTGCTTGGGCTAAAGTTATCCCGTAGGGCCAAAGCCACCCAATCTTACGGTATTTGACATAAAAGTTGAGTTTTTGAAATTCCGTTTCGAAAATCTTCTTTTTAGATCTTTCAATCTTTTCACAATTTTTTGAAGAACTTTTTTTGAAATTGATATTCCAAATTTTAAAAAATAATTCCAAAAGTTTTCAAATTGATATTCCAAGAACTTTTAGTTCTGGAATATCAATTTCAAAACTCAAATAAATTTTCACTTTTATTTTAGGTCTGTTGAGTTTTTGTATTGTTTGTGGTCATGGTGGTCATATGTTTCATTTAATGGGATGGTTCAGACAACACGATTGGTGTGCTTCTGGTTGCGGTTGTTATTGTGTGCGTATTGGGAAATTTTCTTCCGAGTAAATAATGAATCTCCATTAAGATTCGTTGTGCATGTTAAGATCGGATGGTAATAATCATCAGTTTTTGTTTACAAAATTGAATAATGCAAGAAAATTTTTGCAATGCAAGAAAATTTATTATGGCTAGTATTTTATAAGTTTATAATTTTTATACATTAAAATTTTTGTTATTTTTAGTATTTACATATTTTATTTACCAAAGTTAAAGTCAAAGTCAAAGTACTAAATTTACCAAAGAAAAAAATATAAATATGAACTATGTTTATTAGCGAAAAATTTTATTACAATAAACAAATTGCATAACATATATAAGAACAGACCTACAAACACATTCTTAGAATTTTATTAATGTTTTTTATTGAACACTCTTCCTCATTCTAGCTAACCAAACTCGTAAAAAACTTAGGTACTCTTCCTTCCCTAAAGAGTATTTGAACATTTTTTCAAATAAACCCACAGAATCTACAAAAATAGAAAAAAAGATTCAAAAAGAAATCAGTAAAAACATGTTTTTTTGTTGCTTTCGTCTCATTTTTAATTTTGAGTAAGTTTTTGAACAGAAAAAGCGGTTTTTTTGTAAAAAATTTGGTTTCCTTGCTTCCCTCAAGTTTATTGTACTATTTTTTTAAATAAACTCACAGAATCTATAAAGATATAACAAAGGATTCCAAAAAAAATCAGTAAAAACATGTTCTTTTGTTGCTTTTGTCTTCTTTTTTAATTTTAAGTAAGTTTTTGAAAAGAAAAAGGGGTTTTGTCGTGAAATACTTGGATTTCCTTGCTTCCACTAAGTTTATTTTAACAATTTTTCTATTAAACCAACAAAATCTAAAAAAATGTAACAAAAGATTCCAATAGAAATCAATGAAAACTGTTTTTTTTATTGCATTTGTCAATTATTTTATTTGTCAATTAATTACATTTGTCACTTCTTTTTCAATTTTAAGTAAGTTTTTGTACAGAAAAAAGAGATTTGTTGTAAAAGTTTTAGGTTCCTTTGCTCACCTTTCTAACAAATCCACATAATCTACAAAAATATAAGAAAAGATTCCAAAAGAAATCAATGCAGACCTGTTTTTTGTTGCATTGGTCTCATTTTATAATTTTGATTAAGTTTTCGTCAAGAAAAAATGGTTTTATCGTAAAAAACATTAGTTCCCAACCTTCCCTCAACATTATTTTAACATTTTTTCAAATAAACCAACAAAATCTACACAAATATAACAAAAGATTCTAAAAGATATCAGTAAAAATCCGTTTTTTTGTTGCTTTTGTCTTATTGTTTAATTTTAGGCAAGTTTTTGTTCAGAAAAAGGGGCTTTGTCGCGAAAATTTTAGGTTCCCTTGCGTACCTCAAATTTATATTAATATTTTTTTTAATAAATCCGTAATATCTACAAAATTATTTTTGCATTTTTTTAAAAAGCAACTGAATTCACAAAAATATAACAGAAGATTCCAATAGAACTCAGTGAAAACTCAATAATAACTGATAAACTCATAGAATCTACAAAATTTTGTTGCGTCTGTCTTTTTTTACACAAAAAGATGCCAAAATAAATCAGTAAAAACCATTTTTTTTGTTTTGTTGCTTTTGTCTTATTTTTAATAAATTCAAGTAAGTTTTTGAACAAAAAAAATATATATTTTCTAACATATCCATAGAATCTACAAAACTAATTTTGCATTTTTTATTTTTAAAAAGCCACAGAATCTACAAAGATGTAACAAGAGATTCCAATAGAACTAAGTGAAAACTTAATAACAACTAATAAACTCATTGAATCTACCAAATTTTGTTGCTTTTGTCTATTTTTACACAAGTATAACAGAAGATTCCAAAAGATATCAGTAAAGAGTTATTTTTTTGTTACTTTGTATTATTGTTTAATTTAAGTAAGTTTTTGTACAGAAAAAAGGGCTTCGTCGTGAAAATCATAGGTTCCCCTTGCGTACATCAAATTTTTAATATTTTTTCTAATAAATCCACTAAATCTACAAAAATGTTTTAGCATTTTTTTTTTTAAATCAACAGAATCTACAAAAATGTAACAAGAGATTCCAATGGAACTCAGTGAAAGTTTTTTTTTTTTTTGCTTTAGTCTTATTTCTCAATTTTAAGTAAGTATTTGAACAGCAAAATGGGTTTTTTCCTTAAAAACATAGATTTCAATGCTTCTTCTAAGTTTATTTTAACATTTTTGTAATAAACTCGCAAAATCGACAGAATTTTGTTCCTTTTGTCTTTTTATACACAAATATAACAAAAGATTCCAAAAGATATCAGTTAAAACCTGTTTTTTTTGTTGCCTTTGTCTTCTTCTTTAATCTGAAAAAAGTTTTTGTACAGAAATAGGGGTTATGTCGTAAAAGACATAGGTTTCCTTGCTTCCTTTAAGTTTATTTAAACATTTTTTCAATAAACTTACAGAATTTAAAAAAATATAACATAAGATTCCAAAAAAAATCAGAAAAAACCTGTTTTTTGGTTGCTTTTGTCTAATTTTTTCATTTCAAGTAAGTTTTTGTACAGAAAAACGGGTTTTGTCGTAAAAAACATAAATTTCCTTGCTTCATCTAAGTTTATTTAGCATTTTTTTTAAAAAGCCACTGAATCTTCGAAAATGTAACAAGAGATTCCAATAGAACTCAGTGAATACTTAATAATAACTAATAAACTCATTGAATCTACCAAATTTTGTTGCTTTTGTCTATTTTTACACAAATATAACAGAAGATTCTAAAAGATTCTTCTTCTAAGTTTATTTTAACATTTTTGTAATAAACTCATAAAATCGACAAAATTTTGTTCGTTTTGTCTTTTTATAATTAATAGGGTGGGCCGAAAGTTTTTTTTCTCCTGATTTTTGATTCTCTATACCGCGGAAAACATGCCTCAAGGGTTTCTAAGGAAAATGCAAAAAAAGTAATACAAATATTTTACATCTGGAGCTAGTGCATCGTACTTGAATATTTGAATAAATACTCGCTTTTTATCATTTTCGTAACAAAGTGCGCTTTAGAGTATTCCCAAAATGCGCTGCAAAATTGGTGTTTTTCTTCCCACAACAACTTGTTTTGGTATAACTTTGTTTCGATTATTTTAAAATATTAACCAATCTGTCAGGGCTGTTTTTATAAAAATTACTCGTAGCGAATTTAAGTGCCCGATTTTTGGTCATCCAATAGAATTATCTGCAAATAAACTTCCAACTTATGAAGATGTTCTCAAATGTTGTTTAATGAAAATTACAAACTAGCTTTGAAATCGAACAACAGACCAGTTAAGTTTTCTAATGTTTCAAATTGTGTTGCACAACAAGTTAAATCAGTGTTTGATAAAGCTTCAATACCCACAGTAACAATTTACAGAGTTGTGCAATTAATAAATGGATACCATGACAGTTATCGCAATCTTATGAAATCCTTCAAGCGTGATAAAGCAAAAGGAAAGTTCAAAAAGATAGTTGAAGATTTAAAAAAAAAATCATTGTTATTGTTTGATGTCTTGGCGTGTAAGTGTAAAATAACATTAGACTGCAAATGGTCACTGAAATTTGTTTATGCGAGTGTTCTGTTTCAATTATCTGTATGTGTGAAAAAGAAAAAAAAAATCATTGAACTAAAATTTGTGGTCTTCCAAAGAATGCACTGGTAATGTCGGATGTAAATGTACTGGTAAAATCGGAAGTATTGACGTAAAAGAAACAAAAAAAATTACACAAAGACACAATAGGAAATGTGCTGAACTTAAAAGAACTCTGCCTACTAATAATCAATTATCGCAACATTCATGCTCAAACCATTTAGATGAAACACTAAAGCAAAAAGAGTTCGATAGTGATGCCTCCGTAGCCATTAAAGAAGTCATCGATGAAGAATTAGAAGAATATAAGCTAACCAAGCCATCATGGCAGATGCGCATTACAATGAAAAATACTGCTCTGACTAGCGATCGCTATGGATTATCAGACAGAGCACCGGCAGCTATGCTTCAAGTGTTTTGCAAGATTTTGGTATCGTAACTAATTATGATCCCAGTTTTGTTGTTGACAAAAATAAAATTAGAAGAGCAAAAGTGGATAACCGTTCACAACTTCAAATGCAGAGCAAGGAGAAATATAACCCACTTCAAGGACTGTATTTTGATGGGAGGAAGAACAAAACTCTAGTAGTTGAAAAAATGAAATTGAAACAGTTTCGACGAACCATAAAAGAGGAACATTACTCAATTTTAAAAGAACCTGGTTCCGTGTACGTTGGTCATGTTTCACCAACTTTTGGGTCTGCTGAAAACATTGCCAGTAGCATTATCAAAATCATTTAGCGATCCGATTGGCGCACAGCTTAATAAGTGTGAGAAATTACCAGTGGTAAAATTTGTCAGTGTCCATTGTGAAATTCCAAAAATTGACCGCAAAATTTTAGGCAAAGATCAGCAGTTTTTGTTGGATATAAGTTCTGCTATTAAATCAAGCAGTTGTTCAGAAGATTTATCTGTTCGTGAACCTGGAGCCATTTCACACTCAAGGTGGTTAACAACTGCAAACAGAGTTTTACGATTGTATTTGAGCCTTGAAACCCCAACAGAGGAGCGCAAAATCTTAGTTTCTTTTCTTTTAAAATCATATGTCCCTGGATGGTTTCATATAAAAAAAAGTAAATACTTCACAAATGGAGCAGAACATGTATTTGAAATGATAAAGTCGTCAAGATTCCTGCCCAATGATTTTCTAAAAGTAATAGACCCAGTAATTGAGAGAAACGCCTTTTTTGCACATTCACATTGGCGCTTTCCTCCTGAAACAGACATGCGAACTAAAAAAAATGTCGTGGGGAAGACTTTAAGGTCCTGCTAGGGAGAGGGGCGGCTTAAGATCCCCTCCCCTTCCCAGCTAGGGTCTGGGGTAGCGCTGTCAGTTCCCCCAGCAAGGTCTGGGGTGGAGCCCACATCTGACAACGGTTTTCCAACATATTAAACACCTAAAATTATGCTAAAGTACCTCATTTTCAATAATATTTAGACTGAATTGCATTAACAAATTCAGCCCTAAACCCCTTTTTGGCATCCCCATCTCTAGAGAGGCGCCAGGGGTGACTGCCCCACAAGCCCAACCTTTGCTATGCCTATGTCTATTTATTTGTCAAAGAATTTATTCAATTTCATTTCATTTGATAAAAAATTTAAAATAGAGAAAAATTCTTCGATTATAACAAAAGATTCCAAAAGATATCGGTAAAAACCTGTTTTTTTGTTGCCTTTGTCTTCTTGTTTAATTTAAAAAATGTTTTTGTACAGAAAAAGGGGTTTTGTTGTGAAAAACATAGATTTCCTTGCTTCCTTTAAGTTTATTTAAACATTTTTTCAATAAACTTACAGAATCTACAAAAATATAACATAAGATTCCAGAAGAAATCAGAAAAAACCTGTTTTTTTGTTGCTTTTGTCTAATTTTTTCATTTCAAGTAAGATTTTGTAAAGAAAAACGGGTTTTGCCGTAAAAAACATAAATTTCCTTGCTTCATCTATGTTTATTTAGCATATTTTTAAAAGCCACACAATCTACGAAAATGTAACAAAAGATTCTAATAGATCTCAGTAAAAACTTAATAATAACTAAAAAACTCATTTAAAAGTTCAAACTCATACCAAATTTTATTGCTTTTTTCGATTTTACACAAAAATAACAGAACACTCTAAAAAAGTTTTTGTACAGAAAAAGGGGCTTTGTCGTGCAAAATATAGGTTCCCTTGCGTACCTCAAATTTGTTTTATCATTTTTTCGAATAAATCTAACAAATATACAAAATCCTTTTTGCATTTTTTTTTAAATCAACAGAATCTACAAAAAATATAACAAAAGATTCCAATGAAACTCAGTAAACAACATATGTAATAAACACATAAAATCGACAGAACTTTGTTCCTTTTGTCTTTTTATACACAAATTTAACAAAGACTCCAAAAGAAATCAGTAATAAGCTGTTTTTTTTTGTTGCCTTTGCCAATTTGTTTAATTTAAAGAAAGTTTTTGTGGAGAAAAAATATCTACAAAAAAAAAACAGATTCCAAAAGATACCAGTGAAAACCTGTTTTATTGTTGCATTTGCATCATTTTCAAAAATTAGGTAAGTTTTTGTACAGAAAAAGGTGTTTTGTCGAAAAAAACTTAGTTTCCTTTGCTCACCTTAAAATTAATTTAATTTTTTTTCTAATGAACCTTAGAATCTACAAAAATATAACAGAAGATTCCAAAAGAAATCGGTGAAAACCTGTTTTTTTGGTGCATTAGCATTATTTTCTAATTGTAAGTATGTTTTTAGACAGAAAAACGGGTTTTGTCGTAAAAAAAGTTCCTTTGCTCACCCCAAGTTTATTTTAACATTTTTTCTAATAAACCCACAAAATCTCCAAAAATATAACAAAAGGTTACAAAAGAAATCAGTAAAAACCTGTTTTCTTGTTGCATTTGCATTATTTTCTATATTTAAGTAAGTTTTTAAACAGAAAAAGGGGTTTTGTCGTTAAAAACTTAGGTTGCTTTGCTCACCTCATGTTCATTTAAATATTTTTTCTAATAAACCCACAGAATCTAAAAAAATACATCAAAAGATTCCAAAAGAAGTTAGTGAAAACCTGTTTTTTAACTGCATTTACATTAATTTCTAATTTTGAGTATGTTTTTGTACAGAAAAAGGGATTTTGTCGTAAAAAACATAGGTTCTTTGCTCACCTCAAATTTATTTTAACAATTTTTCTAAAAAAACCTACGGAAATTGAAAATATATAACAAAAGATTACAAAAGGATTCAGTGAAATTCTGTTTTTTAAATGTTTTTGAGAACGTTTCTCATTTTTGTAAAAAATTTTATCAAAATAAATTACTCCTTTAACTAAAAAACATAGGTATAGATCGGTGTTTTTGCTTTAATTTGTCATTTTCTTTAATAAATCTACAGTATCTACAATAATAAAACAAAAGATTTCAAACGATATCCGTGAGAACCTGTTTTTTTGTTGCATTTGCATTATTTTCTTATTATAAGTAAGTTTATGTACAGAAAAAGTAAATTTGTCGTAAAACACTTAATTTCCTTTGCTCAGAAAAAGGGACTTTTTTCGTAAAATATTTTGATTCCTTTGCTCATTTCAAGTTTATTTTAACAGTTTTTCTAATGAACCCACAGAATTTACAAAAAATTAACAAAAGATAACAAAATAAATCAATGAAAACTTGTTTTTTTATTGTTTTTAAGAGAATAACTCATTTTCGTAACATAGTTTATAAAAATAAACTATTCCTTGAGCTCAAAAACATATTTTTTAAATTGTTAATTTTGCTTTATATTGTGATTTTCATTAATAAAATTACAGAATCTACAAAAACATTATAAAAAATTCGATAAGAAATCAGTGAAAACCTGTTTTTTTATTGCATTTTCTTTATTTTCTAACTTTAAGTAAATTTTTGTACAGAAAAAGGGGTTTTGTCGTAAAAAACATAGGTTCCTTTGCTAAAGTCAAGTTTATTTTATCCTTTGTTCTAATGAGCACAAAGAATCTATGAAAATATAACGAAACATTCCAAAAGAAAAAAGTGAAAACCTATTTTTTCGTTGCATTTGCAATATTTTCTAATTTTAAGTATGTTTTTAAACAAAAATAGATGTTTTGTTGTAATAAACTTACGTTCATTTGCTTACATCATGTTTATTTCAAAATTTTTTCTAATGAACCAACAGTATACAAATTATAACAAAAGATTCCATAAGAAATTAGTAAAAACCTCTTTCTAATTCCAATACAAAAAAAAGTCTTTTTGTTGTATTGGAATTATTTTCTAATTTAAAGTATGTTTTTGTACAGAAAAATAATTTTTTTTTAATAACACCTAGGTTCCTTTGCTCACCTTAAGTTTATTTTAACATTTTTGCTAAGAAACCCACAAAATCAACAAAATTATAACAAAAGATTTTAAAAGAATTCAGTTAAAACTTGTTTTTTTTATTGCATTTGCATTATTTTCTAATTTAAAGTAAGTTTTTGAACAAAAAAACGGGTTTTGTCGTATAAAACTTAGGTTCTTTTGCTAAACCTAAGTTTATTTTATCATTTTTTTAAATATTGCCACAGAATCTACAAAAATATAACAAATGATTCCGAATGAAATCAGTGAATACCTGTTTTTTGTAGCATCTGCATTATTTTCCAATTTTAAGTTTGTGATTGTACAGAAAAAGGGGTTTTGTTGTAAAAAACAGTGTTTCCATTGCTCACCTCATGTTTATTTTAACATTTTTTCTAATAAACTCACAGAATCTACAAAAATATCACAATAGATTACAAAAGAAGTCAGTTAAAGTTTGTTTTTTTGATACATTTGGATTATATTCTAATTTTAAGTAAGTTTTTGTACAGAAGAAGGGCTTTTTTTCGTTAAAAACTTGGATCTTTTTGCTTGCCTCAATATTGTTTTAACATTTTTTCTAATAAACCCACAGAATCTACAAGTTATAACAAAATATTCAAAGAGAAATTAGTGAAAACCTGTCTTTCTGTTGCATTTGCATAATTTTCTAATTTCAAGTATGTCTTTGTACAGAAAAAGGGGTTTTGTCGTAAAAATCTTTGGTTCCTTTGCTAACCTTAAGTTTATTTTAAAGCTTTTTCTAACAAATCCTCAAAATCTACAAAAATATAACGAAAGTCTACAAAAGAAATCAGTGAAAATCTGTATTATTTTAATGTTTTAAAAGAATTCTTCATTTTTGTAAAAACGTTTTTTATAATAAATTACTCCTTGAGCAAAAAACATAGGCTTAGATTATTGTCATTTTCTTTAATAATTCAACAGAATCTACAAAAATTTAAAAAAAAGGTTCGAAAAGAAGTCAGTGAAACCTGTTTTTTGTTGCATTTGCATTATTTTCTAATTTTAAGTAAGTTTATGTAAAAAAAAAGGTGTTTTGTTGTAAAAAACTTACGTTCCTTTGCTTACCGCAAGTTTATTTTAACAATTTTCTAATAAACCTTTAGAATTCACAAAAAGATTTGAAATAACATCAGTGAAAACCTGTTTTTTTGTTGCATTTGCATTATTTCCTACTTTTTAGTAAGGTTTTGTAAAGAAAAAGGTGTTTTGTCGTAAAAAACTATGGTTCGCTTTTTCAAGTCTATTTTAGTATTTTTTTAATGAATCAACAGAACCTACGAAAATAAATTATAAGATTTTAATAGAAAGCAGTGAAAATCTCTTTTTTCGTTGCATATGCATTATGTTATATTTAAAGCTTTTTTTGAACAGAAAAAGCATTTTGTCATAAAAAACTTAGGTTTCTTTGCTTACCTTGTGTTTATATTCACAATATTTTAAACAAACCCAAAGAATCTACAAATATTAAACAAAAGATTCTAAAAGAAAGCAATAAAAACCTGTTTTTTTGTTGCATTGGCATTATTATTTTAAGTAAGTTTTCGTACAGAAAAAATGTTTTTATTTGTAAAAACTTTAGGTTCCTTTGCTCCCATTAGGTTTGTTTTAACATTTTTTTTTAAAAGACCCACATAATCTACAAAATTATAACAAAAGATTCTATAAGAAGTCAGTTAAAATTTGTTTTTTTAATGTATTTGCAATATTTTCTAATTTAAAGTAAGATTTTGTACAGAAAAACGGGCTTTGTCGTATAAAACTTAGGTTTGTTTGCTAACCATATTTTTATTTTAACATTTTTTAAAACAAAGCCACAGAATCTATAAAAATATTACTATTAATTCGGATAGAAATTAGTGAATACATTTTTTTTTGTTGCATCTGCATTTATTTCTAATTTTAAGTATGATATTCTACAGAAATAGGGGTTTTGTCGTAAAAATCATAGTTTCCTTTGCTCACCTTAAGTTTATATGATCATTTTTCCTAATAATTCCACAGAATCTACAAAAATATAATAATAGATTACAAAACAAATCAGTGAATACTTGTTTTTTTGCTGTAATTAGATAATATTCTAATTTTAAGTAAGTTTTTGTACAAAAAAAGGGCCTTTATTCGTTAAAAACTTAGGTTCCTTTGTTTACCTCAATATTGTTTTACTATTTTTTCGAATAGTCCCACAGAATCTACAAATTATAAAAACAGATTTCAAACGATATCAGTGAAAATTTGTTTTTTTGTTTCATTAGCATTATTTTCTAATTATAAGAAAGTTTATGAACAGAAAAAGAGGTTTTGTCGTAAAAAACTTAGGTTTCTTTGCTCAAAATAAGTTCATTATAATATTTTTTCTAAAAAACCCACAGAACCTACAAAAATTTAAAAAAAGATTACAAAAAAATCAGTGAAAACCTAGTTTTTGTTGCATTTGCATTATTTTATTATTTTAAGTAAGTTTTTGTACATAAAAAGGGGTTTTGTCGTAAAAAACTTAGGTTCCTATACTCACCTCAAGTTTATTTGAACTTTTTTTCTAATAAACCAACAGAATCTAAAAAAATATTACAAAACATTCCAAAAGAAATCAGTGAAAACCTGTTTTTTTGTTTCATTTGCATTATTTTCTTATTTTAAGTAAGTTTTTGTACGAAAAAAGTTGTTTTGTCGTGAAAAATGTAAGTTACTTTGCTCACCTCAATTTAATTTTTTTTTCTAATAAAGCCACTGATTCTGCAAAAATATTACGAAAACTTCCAAAATAAAAAAGTGAAAACCTCTTTTTTTGTAGCATTTGCAATATTTTCTCGTTTTAAGTAAGTTTATGTGCAGAAAAAGGTTTTTTGTCGTAAGAAACTTAAGTTCCTTTGCTTAACGCAAAATTATTTGAAATTTTTTCTAATAAACCCTCAGAATCTACAAGAAAAATAACAAGAGCTTGTAAGTAAAATCAGTAAAAACCTGTGTATGTTTGATTTGCCTTATTTTCAACTTTTTAGTATCTTTTGTACAGTAAAAGGGGTTTTGTAGTAGAAAACTTTGGTTCCTTTGGTCATCCTAATTTTATTTTACCGCTTTTTCTAATATACTCACAGAATCTACAAAAATATTTCAAAAGATTACAAAAGAAATCAGTTAAAAACTGTTTTTTGAATGTTTTAATGAGAATTATTCATTTTCGAAAAAAGTTTATTAAAATCAAGTATTTCTTAAGTAAAAAACGTTGGTTTAGATTGTTGTTTATGCTCTAGTTTGTCATTTTCTTTAATAAATCTACAGAATCTACAAATATATAACAAAATTTTCAAACAATATTATTGAAAACCTGTATTTATGTTGCATTAGCTTTATTTTCTTATTATAAGTAAGTTTATGTACAAAAAAAGAGGTTTTCTCGTAAAAAACTTTGATTTCTTTGCTCACCTCAAGTTTATTATAATACTTTTTCTAATAAACCCACAAAATTTTCGAAAATATAATAAAAGATTACTAAAGAAATAGATGAAAAGCAGTTATTTTGTTGCATTTGCATTATTTTGCAAGTTTAAATAAGTTTTTGAACAGAAAAACGGGTTTTGTCGAGAAAAACTTAGGTTTTTTACGACAAAAAACCCGTTTGCTCACTTAAAGTTTTAATTTAACATTTTTTCTAATAAAACTACAGAATTTACTTAAATATAATAAAAGATTACAAAAGAAATAAGTGAAAACCTGTTTTTCAAATGCTTTTAGAGAATAACTTATTTTCGTAAAAAAGGTTATGAAAATAAATTACTCCTTGAGCTAAAAAACATTAGTTTTTATTGTTGTTTTTGCTTTAAGTTGTGACTTTCTTTATTAAACCTACAGAATCTATATAAAATATAACAAAAGATTGGAATCTGATTTCTTATGGATAAGAAATCAGAAAAAACCTGACTTTTTGTTTCATTTGCATTATTTCCTTATTTTTAGTAAGTTTTTGAACAGAAAAAGAGGTTTTGTGGTAAAAAACTTAGGTTCCTTTGCTCACCTTGAGTTTATTTTAACATTTTATTAACAAACCCACAGAATCGACAAAAAATATAACAAAAGGTTTCAAATGAAATTTGTAAAAACCTATTTTCTCGTTGCGTTTGGATTAATTTCTAATTTTAAGTTTGTTTTTGTACAGAAAAAGGATTTATGTCGTAAAAAACTTAAGTTCCTTTGTTTATATTAAGTTTATTTTAACATTTTCTTATTTAAAGTAGGTTTTTTCTTTGCTCACTTTTTATTTATATTTCAACGTTTTTTCTAATATACAATCAGAATTTACAAAAATATAACAAAAGATTACAACAGAAATCAGTAAATGCCTGTTTTTTAAATGTT
Organism: Hydra vulgaris; assembly: GCF_038396675.1. Lineage (NCBI taxonomy): Eukaryota > Metazoa > Cnidaria > Hydrozoa > Anthoathecata > Hydridae > Hydra > Hydra vulgaris. The sequence goes on along the minus strand of NC_088934.1, from coordinate 25,503,346 downwards.
TTTATGAATATTATTCATTTCGTAAAAAGGTTTAATAAGATAATTTATTCCTTGAGAAAAAAACATAAGTTTATATTGTTGTTTAGGCTTTAAATTGTTATTTTCTTTAATAAATCTACAGAATCTACAAAAATATAACAAAAGAATTTAAACGATAGCAGTGAAAATCGGTTTTTTTGTTAAATTAGCATTATTTCCTAATTATAAGAAATTTATGTACAGAAAAAGAGGTTTTGTCGTAAAAACATAGGTTTCTTTGCTCATAATAAATTTATTAAAACATTTTTTTAATAAAAACCCACAGAATCTACAAAAATAAAATAAAAGATTAAAAAAGAAATCACTGAAAACCTGTTTTTTGTAGCATTTGCATCATTTTCAAATTTTAAGTAAGTTTTTGTACAGAAAAAGTTGTTTTGTCGTAAAAAATAAAAGTTCCTTTGCACACCTTAAATAATTTTAAAATTTTATCTAATAAAGCCACAGAATCTGAAAAAATATTACAAAAGATTTCAAAAGAAATCAGTGAAAACTTGTTTTTTTGTTTCATTTGCATTTTTTTAATTTTAAGTAAGCTTTTATACAGAAAAAGGTTTTTTATCGTTAAAAACATAGGTTTCTTTGCTTACCTCCAGTTTAAGTTAACCTTTTTCTAATGAACCCACAGAATCTATAAATATATAACAAAACATTCCCAAAGAAATAAGTGAAAACCTGTGTTTTCATTGCATATGCATTATTTTCCGAAATAAAGTATGTTTTTGAACAGAAAAGGTGTTTTGGAGTAATAAACTTCCGATATTTTGCTCACATCATGTTTATTTTACTATTTTTTATTATAAACCCTCAAAATCCTTAGAAATATAACAAAAGATTGTAAAAAAAATCAGTTAAAACATATTTTTTTAAAGCATTTCCATTATTTTGTAAATATAAATAAGTTTTTACAATTAAAGAGGTTTTCTCGTGAAACCTAACGTTCCTTTGCTCACCTTAAGTTTATTTTAACATTTTATTTAACAAAGTTACAGAGTCTACGAAAAAAAAAGAAAGATTTTAAAAGTAATCAGTGAATACCTGCTTTACAGTTTCATTTGCGTTGATTTCAAAATAATGCAAATGCACCAAAAAATTGGTTTTCACTGATTTCTTTTAGAATCTTTTGTAATGTTTTTGTAGATTCTGTAGATTTATTAGAAAAAATATTCAAATAAACATGAAATAAGCAAAGTATCCTAAATTTTTACGACAAAATTTCTTTTTCTGAAAATAAACTTACTTAAAATAAGATAATAATGCAAATGCAACAAAAAAACAGGTTTTCACTAATTTCGTTTTAATTTCTTTGTAATATTTTTAAAGATTTCAACAGGTTTATTAAACAAAAAAATCAAATGAACTCAGGGTAAGCAAAGAAACCTAAGTGTTTAACAAGTAAAAAACTCTTTTTCTGTACAAAAACTTACTTTATATAGGAAATTAATGCAAATGCAACAAAAAATCAGGATTTCACTGATTTCTTTGAATCCTTTAAAAAATTTTTGTAGATTACGTAAGTATATCAGAAAAAATATTCAAATAAACTTAAGGTGAGCAAAGGAATCTATGTTTTTAATGACAAATCCCCCTTTTCTGTACAAAAACTTACTTGAAATATGAAAATAATGCAAATGCAACAAAAAAACAGGTTTTAACTGAATTCTCCTGGAATCTTTTGTAATATTTTTGTAGATTGTGGAGGTTTATTGAAAAAAATGTTTAATTAAGTGAGGTAAGCAAAGGAACCTAAGTTTTTTACAACAAAACCCCTTTTTCTGTACAAAAACTTACTCTAAATAAGAGAATAATGCAAAAGCATCATAAAAACAGATTTTCAATGAATTATTTTGATCTCTTTAGTAATATTTTTCTAGAATCTGTGGGTTTATTAAAAAAAAATTCAAATGAACTCAGGGTAAGCAAAGAAACCTTAGTGTTTAACGAGAAAAACTCATTTTTTCTGTACAAAAACTTACTTTATATAGGGAATTAATGCAAATGCAACAAAAAATCAGGATTTCACTGATTTCTTTAAATCTTTTAAAATTTTTTTGTAGATTTCGTAAGTATATCAGAAAAAATATTCAAATAAATTTAAGGTGAGCAAAGGAACCTTTGTTTTTAATGACAAATTCCCTTTTTCTGTATAAAAACATATTTGAGATATGAAAATAATGAAAATGCAACAAAAAAACAGGTTTTCACAGATTTCTTTTAGAATGTTTTATAATTATATGTAGATTCTGTAGGTTTATAAGAAAAAATGTTTAAATAAACTTAAGCTGAAAAAAGGAACCTATGTTTTAACGACAAAACCCCTTTTTCTGAACAAAAACATACTTATAATAAGAAAATAATGCAAATGCAACAAAAAAACAGGTTTTCACTGATTTCTTCTGGAATCTTTTGTAATATTTTTGTAGATTGTGTGAGTTTATTAGACAAAATTTTATAATAAATTCAAGGTAAGCAAAGGAACTTTAGTTTTTTACGACAAAACCCCTTTTTCTGTTCAAAAACATACGAAAAATAGTAATTAATGTAAATGCATAAAAAAAAGGTTTTCACTTATTTCTATTATCTTGTAAAATATTTTTGTAGATTCTGTAGGTTTTATTTAAATAAAGTTTAATTAAACTTGAGGTGAGTAAAGAGGCCAAAGTTTGTTACGACAAAACCCCTTTTTTTGATCATAAACTTGCTTTACATAGGAAAATAATGCAAATGCAACAAAAAAATTGGTTTTCTCTTATTTCTTTTGAAATCTTTTGTACTATTTTTGTAGATTTTAAAAGTTTATTATTATTATTAAAAATGTTCATATAAATTTAAAGTTAGCAAAGGAGCCTAAGTTTTTTATGACAAAACCCCTTTTCTGTATAGAAACTTACTTAAAATAAGAAAAGAATGTAAATGCAACAAAAAAACAGGTTTTAACTGATTTCCTTTAGAATCTTTTGTAATATTTTTGTAGATTGTTTTGGTTTATTGAAAAAAATGTTTAATTAAACGTAAGGTGAGAAAAGGAACCTAAGTTTTTTACAACAAAACCCCTTTTTCTGTACGAAAACTTACTCTGAATAAGAAAATTATGCAAATGCAACAAAAAAACAGGTTTTCAATGATTTATTTTGATATCTTTTGTAATATTTTTCTAGAATCTGTAGGTTTATTAAAAAAATATTCAAATGAACTCAGTGTAAGCAAAGAAACCTGAGTGTTTTAAGAGAAAAACACTTTTTCTGTACAAAAACTTACTTTATAAAGGAAATTAATGCAAATGCAACAAAAAATCAGAATATCACTGATTTCTTTGAATATTTTGAAATATATAAGAACAAAACTCCTTTTTCTTAAACAAAAACTTACTTAAAATACAAAAATAATGCAAATGCAACAAAAAAACAGGTTTTCACTGATCTCTTTCAGAATCTTTTGTAATAGTTTTGTAGATTCTGCGGGTTTATTAGAAAAAATGTTCAAATAAACTTGAGTGAGCAAAGGAACCTAAAATTTTTTCGACAAAACACCTTTTTGTATACAAAAACTTACTTAAAATAAGAAAATTATGCAAATACAACAAAAAAACAGGTTTTTACTGATTTCTTTTGGAATTTTCTGTAATATTTTTGTAGATTCTGTGGGTTTATTAAAATATGTTCAAATAAACTTGAGGAAAGCGAAGGAACCTAAGTTTTTTACGACAAAACTCCTTTTTCTGTACAAAAACTTACTTAAAATAATAAAATAATGCAAATGCAACAAAAAAACAGGTTTTTACTGATTTCTTTTGGAATCTTTTGTAATAGTTTTGTAGATTCTGTGGGTTTATTAGATAAAAAACTCATATAAACTTGAGGTGAGCTAAAGGAACCTAAGTTTTTTACGACATTACCCCTTTTATTGTACAAAAACATACTTAAAATAATAAAATAATGCAAATGCAAAATAAAAACAGGTTTTAACAAATCTCTTTTGGAATCTTTTAAATCATTTTTGTAGAATCTGTGGGTTTATTAAAAAAATGTTCAAATCAATTTGAGGTGAGCAAAGTAACCAAAGTTTTTTACGACAAAACCCCTTTTTTTTGTAAAAAAACGTACATAAAATAAGAAAGTAATGCAAATGCATCAAAAAAACAAATTTTCAATGATTTATTTTAAAATCTTATGTAACATTTTTGTAGATTCTGAGGGTTTTTTTGAAAAAATGTTACATTAAATCAAATTAAACTACCCAATTCTATGTTTTTTAACTCAAGGAGTATATTATGTCGATAAACTTTTTTATGAAAATGAGTAATTCTCTTAAAAACATTCAAAAAACAGGTTTTCACTGATTTCTCTTTAAATCTTTTGAATTATTTTTGTAGATTCTGTGGGTTTATTAGAAAAAATGTTCAAATAAACTTAAGGTGAGCAAAGAAACCTAAGTATTTTACGACAAAACCCCTTTTTCTGTACAAACACTTACTTAAAATAAAAAAAAAATGCAAATGCAACAAAAAAACAGGTTTTCACTAACTTCTTTTGAAATCTTTTGTAATATTTTTGTAGAATCTGTGGGTTTGTTAAAAAAGATGTTTAAATAAACTTGAGGTGAGCAAAGGAACCTAAGTTTTTTACGACAAAACCCCTTGTTCTGTACAAAGACTTACTTAAAGTTATAAAATAATGCAATTGCAACAAAAAAACAGGTTTTCACTGATTTCTTTTAGAATCTTTTTTAATATTTTTGTAGATTCTGTAGGATTATTAGAAAAAATGTTCAAACAAACTTTAGGTGAGCAAAGAAACCTGAGTTTTTTACAACAAAACCCTTTTTTCTGTACAAAAACATACTTAAATTAATAAAATAATGCAAATGCAACACAAAAACAGGTTTTAACTGATTTCTTTCGGAATCTTTTGTAATATTTTTGTAGATTCTGTAAGTTTATTAGAAAAGATGTTTAAATAAATTTGAGGTGAGCAAGGAACCTAAGTTTTTTATGACAAAATCCCTTTTTCTGTACAAAAACTTACTTAAAATAAGAAAATAATGCAAATGCAACAAAAAAACAGGTTTTCATTGATTTCTTTTAGAATCTTTTGTAATATTTTGTAGACTCTGTGGGTTTATTAGAAAAAACGTTCAAATAAACTTGAGATGAGCAAAGGAACCTAAGTTTTTTACGACAAAATCTATTTTACTGAACAAAAACTTACTTAAATTAAGAAAAAATGCAAATGCAACAAAAAAACAGGTTTTCACTGATTTCTTTTGGAATCTTTTGTAATATTTTTGTAGAATCTGAGGGGTTTATTAGAAATAATGTTACATTGAATCAAAATGAACCCCCCAAATTAGCGTTTTTTACTTTAAGGAGTATTTTATGTCTATAAACTTTTTTATGAAAATGGGTAATTCTCTTCAAAACATTAAAAAAAAATGTTTTTAATGATTTCTTTCGGAATCTTTTGTAATATTTTTGTAGATTCTGTGGGTTTATTAAAAAATGTTCAAATAAACTTGAGATGAGCAAAGGAACCTAAGTTTTTTTACGACAAAATTCCTTTTACTGAACAAAAACTTACTTAAAATCAACAATAAATGCAAATGCAACAAAAAAACAGGTTTTTACTGATTTCTTTTGGAATCTTTTGTAATATTTTTGTAGATTCTGTGGGTTTATTAGTAAAAATGTTCGAATAAACTTAAGGTAAGCAAAAGAACCTAAGTTTTTCACGACATAACCCCTTTTTCTATACAAAAACATACTTAAAATAAGAAAATAATAAAAATGCAACAAAAAAACAGGTTTTCAATGATTTCATTTGTAATCGTTTGTAATATTTTTGTAGATTCTGATGGTTTATTAGAAAAAATGTTACATTGAATCAAAATGAACCACCCAAATCTACGTTTTTTAACTTAATGAATATATTATGTCGACAAACTTTTTTATGAAAATAAGAAATTCTCCTAAAAACATTTAAAAAACAGGTTTTCACTGATTTGTTTCAAAATCTTTTGTAATATTTTTGTAGATTCTGTGGGTTTATTAGCAAAGGTGTTTAAATAAACTTGAGGTAAGCAAAGGAACCTAAGTTTTTTACGACAAAAGCCCTTTTTCTGTACAAAAACTTACTTGAAATAAGAAAATAATGCAAATGCAACAAAAAAACAGGTTTTCACTAATTTGGTTTGTATCTTTTGTATTACTTTTGAAGATTCTGTGCGCTTAATAGAAAAAATGTTCAAATAAACTTGAGGTGAGCAAAGGAACCTAAGTTTTTTACGACAAAACTCCTTTTTCTGTACAAAAACTTACTTAAATTAAGAATAAAATGCAAATGCAACAAAAAAACAGGTTTTCACTGATTTCTTTTAGAGTGTTTTTGTAATATTTTTGTAGATTCTGTGGGTTTATTAGAAAAAATGTTCCAATAAACATCAGGTGAGCAAAGGAACCTAAGTTTTTTACGACAAAACCCCTTTTTCTGAACAAAAACTTACATAAAGTTAGAAAATAATGCAAATGCAACAAATAAACAGGTTTTCACTGATTTCTTTTAGAATCTTTTGTAATATTTTTGTAGATTCTTTGGTTTATTAAAAAAAAGTTATATTAAATCAAAATAAACCCCCCAAATTAACGTTTTTAACTTTAAGAAGTATTTGATGTCTATGAACTTTTTTATGAAAATGAGTAATTCTCTTCAAAACATTAAAAAAACAGGTTTTCAATGATTTTTTTCGGAATCTAATGTAATATTTTTGTAGATTCTGTTAGTTTATTAAAAAAATGTTCAAATAAACTTGAGATGAGCAAAGGAACCTAGGTTTTTTACGACAGAATCCCTTTTACTGAACAAAAACTTACTTATATTAAGAAAAAATGCAAATGCAACAAAAAAACAGGTTTTCACTGATTTCTTTAGGAATCTTTTGTAATATTTTTGTAGATTCTGAGGGGTTTATTAGAAATAATGTTACATTAAATCAAAATGAACCCCCCAAATTAACGTTTTTTACTTTAAGGAGTATTTTATGTCTATAAACTTCTTTATAAAAATGGGTAATTCTCTTCAAAACATTAAAAAAAAAGGTTTTAAATGATTTCTTTTGGAATCTTTTGTAATATTTTTGTAGATTCTGTGGGTTTATTAAAAAAAATGTTCAAATAAACTTGAGATGAGCAAAGGAACCTAAGATTTTTACGACATAACCCCGTTTTCTGTACAAAATCTTACTTAAAATATAAAATAATACATATGCAATAAAAAAACAGGTTTTCACTAATTTCGGTTGGTATCATTTGTATTATTTTTGAAGATTCTGTGCGTTTATTAGAAAAAATGTTCAAATAAACTTGAGGTGAGCAAAGGAACCTAAGTTTTTTACGACAAAACCCCTTTTTCTGTACAAAAACTTACTTAAATTAAGAAAAAAATGCAAATGCAACAAAAAAACAGGTTTTCACTGATTTCTTTTAGAATCTTCTTGTAATATTTTTGTATATTCTGTGGGTTTATTAGAAAAGATGTTTAAATAAACTTGAGGTGAGCAAAGGAACCTAAGTTTTTTACGACAAAACCCCTTTTTCTGTACAAAAACTTATATAAAGTTAGAAAAAAATGCAAATGCAAAAAAAAAACAGGTCTTTACTGATTTCTTTTAGAATCTTTTGTAATATTTTTGAAGATTCTGTGGTTTATTAAAAAAAATGTTACATTGAATTAAAATGAACCATCCAAATCTACGATTTTTAACTGAAGGATTATATTATGTCGACACACTTTTTTATGAAAATGAGTAATTTAATTAAAAACCTTTAAAAAACAGGTTTTCATTGATTTGTTTCGGAATCTTTTGTAATGTTTTTGTAGATTCTGTGGGTTTATTAGAAAAAATGTTTAAATAAACTTGAGGTGAGCAAAGGAACCTAAGATTTTTACGATAAAACCCTGTTTTTTGTACAAAATCTTACTTAACATATAAAAATAATGCAAAGGCAATAAAAAAACAGGTTTTCACTGATTTCGTTTGGTATCTTTTGTATTATTTTTGAAGATTCTGTGGGTTTATTAGAAAAAATGTTTAAATAAACTTGAGGTGAGCAAAGGAACCAAAGTTTTTTACTATAAAAACCCTTTTTCTGTACAAGAACTTACATAGAGTTAGAAAATAATGCAAATGCAACCAAAAAACAGGTTTTCACTAATTTCTTTTAGAATCTTTTGTAATATTTTTGTAGATTCTGTGGTTTATTAAAAAAAATATTACATTGAATCTAAATGAACCGTCCAAATCTACGTTTTTTAACTCAAGGAATATATTATAACGACAAACTTTTTTATGAAAATGATTAATTCTCTAACAAACATTCAAAAACAGCTTTTCACTGATTTCTGTCGGAATCTTTTGTAATATTTTTGTAGATTCTGTGGGTTTATTAGAAAAGATGTTTAAATAAACTTAAGGTGAGTAAATGAAACTAAGTTTTTTACGACAAAACACCTTTTTCTGTACAAAAACTTACTTAAAGTTAGATAATAATGCAAAGGCAACATAAAAACAGGTTTTCACTGATTTCTTTTAGAATGTTTTGTAAAATTTTTGTAGATTCTGTGGGTTTATTAGAAAAAATGTTCAAACAAACTTGAGGTGAGCAGAGGAACCTAAGTTATTTACGACAAAACACCTTTTTCTGTAAAAAAACTTACTTATAAAAAAAAATAATGCAAATGCAACAAAAAAACAGGTTTTCACTGATTTCTTTTGGAATCTTTTGTAATATTTTTGTAGATTCTGAGGGTTTATTGAAAAAAAATTACATTGAATCATAATGTCCCATCTAAATCTACGTTTTTTAACTCGAGGAGTATATTATGTCGACAAACTTTTTTATGAAAATGAGTAATTTTCTAGAAAACATTCAAAAAAGGTTTTCTTCGATTTCTTTCGGAATCTTTTGTAATATTTTTGTGGATTTTGTGGGTTTATTAAAAAAGATGTTTAAATAAATTTGAGGTGAGCAAAGGAACCTAAGTTTTTTACGACAAAACCCCTTTTTCTGTACAAAAACTTATTTAAAACAAGAAAAAAATGCAAAGGCAACAAAAAAACAGGTTTTCACTGATTTCTTTTAGAATCTTTTTTAATATTTTTGTAGATTCTGTGGGTTAATTAGAAAAAATGTTCAAAAAAACTTAAGGCTAGCAAAGGAACCTACGTTTTTCACGACAAAACCCCTTTTTCTGTACAAAAACTTACTTAAAAAATAGTAAAATGCAAATGCAACAAAAAATTAGGTTTTCACTGATTTCTTTATGCATCTTTTTTAATATTTTTGTAGATTCTGAGGGTTTATTGAAAAAATGTTACATTGAATCAAAACGAACCACCCAAATCTACGTTTTTTAACTCAAGGAGTATATTATTTCGACAAACTTTTTTATGAAAACGAGTAATTTTCTAGAAAACATTTAAAAAATAGGTTTTCTTTGATTTCTTTCGGAATCTTTTGTAATATTTTTGTAGATTTTGTGGGTTTATTAAAAAAGATGTTTAAATAAACTTGAGGTGAGCAAAGGAACCTAAGTTTTTTTTCGACAAAACCCCTTTTTCTGTACAAAAACTTACTTAAAATAAGAAAATAATGCAAACGCAACAAAAAAACAGGTTTTCACTGATTTCTTTTAGAATCTTTTTTAATATTTTTGTAGATTCTGTGGGTTTATTAGAAAAAATGTTCAAAAAAACTGAAGGTGAGCAAAGGAAGCTAAGTTTTTCACGACAAAACCCCTTTTTCTGTACAAAAACTTACTTAAAAAAATAATTAAATGCAAATGCAACAAAAAAACAGGTTTTCACTGATTTCTTGATGAATCTTTTGTAATATTTTTGTAGATTCTGAGGGTTTATTGAAAAAATGTTACATTGAATCAAAACGAACCACCCAAATCTACGTTTTTTAACTCAAGGAGTATATTATTTCGACAAACTTTTTTATGAAAATGAGTAATTTTCTGGAAAACATTCAAAAAACAGGTTTTCCTTGATTTCTTTCGTAATCTTTTGTAATATTTTTGTAGATTCTGTAGGTTTATTAGAAAAAATTTTCAAATAAACTTGAGGTGAGCAGAAACTAAAAGTTTTTTACGACAAAACCCCTTTTTCTGTACAAAAACTTACATAAAGTTTAAAAATAATGCAAATGCAACAAAAAAACAGCTTTTTACTGATTCCTTTTAGAATCTTTTTTAATATTCTTGTAGATTCTGTGGTTTATGAAAAAAAATGTTACATTGAATCAAAATGAACCATCCAAATTTACGTTTTTTAACTCAAGAAGTATATTATGTCGACAAACTTTTTTATGAAAATGAGTAATTTTCTTACAAACATTCAAAAAGAGCTTTTCACTGATTTCTGTCGGAATCTTTTGTAATATTTTTGTAGATTCTGTGGGTTTATTAGAAAAAATGTTCAAATAAACTTTAGGTGAGCAAAGAAACCTAAGTTTTTTAAGACAAAACAGATTTTTCTGTACAAAAACGTACTTAAAGTTAGAAATTAATGCAAATGCAACAAAAAAACAGGTTTTCACTGATTTCTTCTAAAATGTTTTGTAAACTTTTTGTAGATTCTGAGGGTTTATTAGAAAAAATGTTCAAAAAAACTTGAGATGAGCAAAGGAACCTAGGTTTTTCACGATAAAACCCCTTTTTCTGTACAAAAACTAACTTAAATTTATAAAATAATGCGAATGCAACAAAAAAACAGGTTTTCACTGATTTCTTTTGGAATCTTTTGTAATATTTTTGTAGATTCTGAGGGTTTATTAAAAAAAATGTTACATTGAATCAAAACGAACCACCCAAATCTACGTTTTTTAACTTAAGGAGTATATTATGTCGACAAACTTTTTTATAAAAATAAGTAACTCTCTTAAAAACATTTAAAAAACAGGTTTTCACTTATTTTTTTCAGAATCTTTTGTAATATTTTTGTAGATTCTGAGGGTTTATTGAAAAAATGTTACATTGAATCAAAACGAACCACCCAAATCTACGTTTTTTAACTCAAGGAGTATATTATTTCGAAAAACTTTTTTATGAAAATGAGTAATTTTCTGGAAAACATTCAAAAAACAGGTTTTCTTTGATTTCTTTCGTAATCTTTTGTAATATTTTTGTAGATTCTGTGGGTTTATTAGAAAAGATGTTTAAATAAACTTGAGGTGAGCAAAGGAACCTAAGTTTTTTACGACAAAACCCCTTTTTCTGTACAAAAACATATATAAAGTTAGAAAATAATGCAAATGCAACAAAAAAACAGGTCTTCACTGATTTCTTTTAGAATCTTTTGTAATATTTTTGAAGATTCTGTGGTTTATTAAAAAAAATGTTACATTGAATTAAAATGAACCATCCAAATCTACGTTTTTCAACTGAAGGATTATATTATGTCGACACACTTTTTTATGAAAATGAGTAATTTAATTAAAAACCTTAAAAAAACAGGTTTTCATTGATTTGTTTCGGAATATTTTGTAATATTTTTGTAGATTATGTGAGTTTATTAGAAAAAATGTTTAAATAAACTTGAGGTAAGCAAAGGAACCTAAGATTTTTACGACAAAACCCTGTTTTTTGTACAAAATCTTACTTAACATATAAAAATAATGCAAATGCAATAAAAAAACAGGTTTTCACTGATTTCGTTTGGTATCTTTTGTATTATTTTTGAAGATTCTGTGGGTTAATTAGAAAAAATGTTTAAATAAACTTGAGGTGAGCAAAGGAACCAAAGTTTTTTACTATAAAAACCCTTTTTCAGTACAAGAACATACATAGAGTTAGAAAATAATGCAAATGCAACAAAAAAACAGGTTTTCACTAATTTCTTTTAGAATCTTTTGTAATATTTTTGTAGATTCTGTGGTTTATTAAAAAAAATGTTACATTGAATCTAAATGAACCATCCAAATCTACGTTTTTTAACTCAAGGAATATATTATGTCGACAAACTTTTTTATGAAAATGATTAACACTCTAACAAACATTCAAAAACAGCTTTTCACTGATTTCTGTCGGAATCTTTTGTAATATTTTTAAAGATTCTGTGGGTTTATTAGAAAAGGTGTTTAAATAAACTTAAGAGGAGCAAATGAACCTATGTTTTTTACGACAAAACACCTTTTTCTGTACAAAAACTTACTTAAAGTTAGAAAATAATGCAAAGGCAACAAAAAAACAAGTTTTCACTGATTTCTTTTAGAATGTTTTGTAATTATTTTTGTAGATTCTGTGGGTTTATTAGAATAAATGTTCAAACAAACTTGAGGTGAGCAGAGGAACCTAAGTTATTTACGACAAAACACCTTTTTCTGTAAAAAAACTTACTTAAAAAAAAAAAATAATGCAAATGCAACAAAAAAACAGGTTTTCACTGATTTCGTTTGGTATCTTTTATATTATTTTTGAAGATTCTGTGGGTTTACTAGAAAAAATGTTTAAATAAACTTTAGGTGAGCAAAGAAACCTAAGTTTTTTAAGACAAAACAGATTTTTATGTACAAAAACGTACTTAAAGTTAGAAATTAATGCAAATGCAACAAAAAAACAGGTTTTCACTGATTTCTTCTGAAATGTTTTGTAAAATTTTTGTAGATTTTGAGGGTTTATTAGAAAAAATGTTCAAAAAAATTTGAGATGAGCAAAGGAATCTAGGTTTTTCACGATAAAACCCCTTTTTCTGGACAAAAACTAACTTAAATTAATAAAATAATGCAAATGCAACAAAAAAACAGGTTTTCACTGATTTCTTTTGGAATCTTTTGTAATATTTTTGTAGATTCTGAGGGTTTATTAGAAAAAATTTTACATTGAACAAAATGAACCACCCAAATCTACGTTTTTTAACTTAAGGAGTATATTATGTCGACAAACTTTTTTATGAAAATAAGTAATTCTCTTAAAAACATTAAAAAAACAGGTTTTCACTGATTTCGTTTGGTATCTTTTATATTATTTTTGAAGATTTTGTGGGATGATTAGAAAAGGTGTTTAAATAAACTTAAGGTAAGCAAAGGAACCTAAGTTTTTTACGACAAAAACCCATTTTCTGTACAAAAACTTACTTAAAATAAGAAAATAATGCAAATGCATCAAAAAAACAGGTTTTCACTGATTTCTTTCGGAATTGTTTGAAACATTTTTGTAGATTATGTGGGTTTATTAGAAAAAATGTTTAAAGAAACTTGAGGTGAGCAAAGGAACCTAAGATTTTTACGACAAAACCCCGTTTTCTGTACAAAATCTTACTTAAAATATAAAATAATACATATGCAATAAAAAAACAGGTTTTCACTAATTTCGGTTGGTATCTTTTGTATTATTTTTGAAGATTCTGTGCGTTTATTAGAAAAAATGTTCAAACAAACTTGAGGTGAGCAAAGGAACCTAAGTTTTTTACGACAAAACCCCATTTTCTGTACAAGAACTTACATAGAGTTAGAAAATAATGCAAATGCAACAAAAAAACAGGTTTTCACTGATTTCTTTTAGAATCTTTTTGTAATATTTTTGTAGATTCTGTGGGTTTATTAGAAAAAAATGCTCAAATAAACTTTAGGTGAGCAAAGGAACCTAAGTTTTTTACTATAAAACCCCATTTTCTGTACAAGAACTTACATAGAGTTAGAAAATAATGCAAATGCAACAAAAAAACAGCTTTCAACTAATTTCTTTTAGAATCTTTTGTAATATTTTTGTAGATTCTGTGGTTTATTAAAAAAAATGTTACATTGAATCTAAATGAACCATCCAAATCTACGTTTTTTAACTCAAGGAATATATTATGTCGACAAACTTTTTTATGAAAATGATTAAATCTCTAACAAACATTCAAAAACAGCTTTTCACTGATATCTGTCGGAATCTTTTGTAATATTTTTGTAGATTCTGTGGGTTTATTAGAAAAAATGTTTAAACAAACTTGAGATGAGCAAAGGAACCTAAGTTTTTCACGACAAAACCCCTTTTTCTGTACAAAAACCTACTTAAAAAAATAATAAAATGCAAATGCAACAAAAAAACAGGTTTTCACTGATTTCTTTTTTAAATCTTTTGTAATAATTTTGTAGATTCTGAGGGTTTATTGAAAAAATGTTACATTGAATCAAAACGAACCACCCAAATCTACGTTTTTTAACTCAAGGAGTATATTATTTCGACAAACTTTTTTATGAAAATGAGTAATTTTCTGGAAAACATTCAGAAAACAGGTTTTCTTTGATTTCTTTCGGAATCTTTTGTAATATTTTTAGAGATTTTGTATGTTTAATAAAAAAGATGTTTAAATAAACTTGAGGTGAGCAAAGGAACCAAAGTTTTTTACTATAAAAACCCTTTTTCTGTACAAGAACTTACATAGAGTTAGAAAATAATGCAAATGCAACAAAAAAACAGGTTTTCACTAATTTCTTTTAGAATCTTTTGTAATATTTTTGTAGATTCTGTGGTTTATTAAAAAAAATGTTACATTGAATCTAAATGAACCATCCAAATCTACGTTTTTTAACTCAAGGAATATATTATAACGACAAACTTTTTTATAAAAATGATTAATTCTCTAACAAACATTCAAAAACAGCTTTTCACTGATTTCTGTCGGAATCTTTTGTAATATTTTTGTAGATTCTGTGGGTTTATTAAAAAAGATGTTTAAATAAACTTGAGGTGAGCAAATGAACCTAAGTTTTTACGACAAAACACCTTTTTCTGTACAAAAACTTACTTAAAGTTAGATAATAATGCAAAGACAACAAAAAAACAGGTTTTCACTGATTTCTTTTAGAATGTTTTGTAAAATTTTTGTAGATTCTGAGGGTTTATTAGAAAAAATGTTCAAACAAACTTGAGGTGAGCAGAGGAACCTAAGTTATTTACGACAAAACACATTTTTCTGTAAAAAAACTTACTTAAAAAAAAAAATAATGCAAATGCAACAAAAAAACAGGTTTTCACTAATTACTTTTAGAATGTTTTGTAAAATTTTTGTAGATTCTGTGGGTTTATTAGAAAAAATGTTTAAATAAACTTGAGGTGAGCAGAAACTAAAAGTTTTTTACAACAAAACCCCTTTTTCTGTAATTAAACTTACATAAAGTTTAAAAATAATGCAAATGCAACATAAAAACAGCTTTTTACTAATTTCTTTTAGAATCTTTTGTAATATTCTTGTAGATTCTGTGGCTTATTAAAAAAAATGTTACATTGAATCAAAATGAACCATCCAAATCTACGTTTTTTAACTCAAGGAGTATATTATGTCGACAAACTTTTTTATGAAAATGAGTAATTTTCTTACAAACATTCAAAAAGAGCTTTTCACTGATTTCTGTCGGAATCTTTTGTAATATTTTTGTAGATTCTGTGGGTTTATTAGAAAAAATGTTCAAATTAACTTTAGGTGAGCAAAGGAAACTAAGTTTTTTAAGACAAAACAGATTTTTGTGTACAAAAACGCACTTAAAGTTAGAATTTAATGCAAATGCAACAAAAAAACAGGTTTTCACTGATTTCTTCTAAAACGTTTTGTAAAATTTTTGTAGATTCTGAGGGTTTATTAGAAAAAATGTTCAAAAAAACTTGAGATGAGCAAAGGAACCTAGGTTTTTCACGATAAAACCCCTTTTTCTGTACAAAAACTAACTTAAATTAATAAAATAATGCAAATGCAACAAAAAAATAGGTTTTCACTGATTTCTTTTGGAATTTTTTGTAATATTTTTGTAGATTCTGAGGGTTTATTAGAAAAAATGTTACATTGAATCAAAACGAACCACCAAAATCTACGTTTTTTAACTTAAGGAGTATATTATGTCGACAAACTTTTTTATGAAAATGATTAATTCTCTAACAAACATTCGAAAACAGCTTTTCACTGATTTCTGTCGGAATCTTTTGTAATATTTTTGTAGATTCTGTGAGTTTATTAGAAAAAATGTTCAAACAAACTTGAGGTGAGCAGAGGAACCTAAGTTATTTACGACAAAACACCTTTTTCTGTACAAAAACTTACTTAAAAAAAAAAATAATGCAAATGCAACAAAAAATCAGGTTTTCACTGATTTCTTTTAGAATCTTTTGTATTTTTTTTGTAGATTCTGAGGGTTTATTGAAAAAATATTACATTGAATTAAAATGAACCACCTAAATCTACGTTTTTTAACTCGAGGAGTATATCATGTCGACAAACTTTTTTATGAAAATGAGTAATTTTCTAGAAAACATTCAAAAATTAGGTTTTCTTTGATTTCTTTCGGAATCTTTTGTAATATTTTTGTAGATTCTGTGGGTTTATTAGAAAAAATGTTCAAATAAACTTGAGGTGAGCAGAAACTAAAAGTTTTTTACGACAAAACACCTTTTTCTGTACAAAAACTTACTTAAATTAAGAAAAAAATGCAAATGCAACAAAAAAACAGGTTTTCACTGATTTCTTTTAAAATATTTTGTAAAATTTTTGTAAGTTCTGTGGGTTTATTAAAAAATATGTTTAAATAAACTTGAGGTGAGCAAAGGAACCTAGTTTTTTTACGACAAAAACCTCTTTTTCTGTACAAAAACGTACAAAAAGTAAAAAAATAGTGCAAATGCAACAAAAAAACAGGTTTTCACTGATTTTTTTCGAAATCGTTTGTAATATTTTTATAGGTTCTGTGAGTTTATTAGAAAAAACGTTTAAATAAACTTGAGGTGACCAAAGGATCCGAAGATTTTTACGACAAAACCCCGTTTTCTGTTCCAAAACTTACTTAAAATATAAAAATATTGCAAATGCAATAAAAAAACAGGTTTTTACTGATTTCGTTTGAAATCTTAAGTAATATTTATGTAGATTCTGTGAGTTTATTAGAAAAAATGTTACATTGAATCAAAATAATTCACCCAAATCTACGTTTCAAATCTCAAGGAGTTTTTTATGTCGATAAACTTTATTCCGAAAATGAGTAATTCTCTTAAAAACAATAAAAAAACAGGTTTTCACTGATTTCTTTCGGAATCGTTTGTAGTATTTTTGTAGATTCTGTGGCTTTATTTGAAGAAACGTTTAAATAAACTTGAGATGAGGAAAGGAACCTAAGTTTTTTACGACCAAACCCCTTTTTCTGTACAAAAACTTACTTAAAATAAGAAAATAATGCAAATTCAACAAAAAAACAGGATTTCGCTGATTTCTTTTAAAATCTTGTGTAATATTTTTGTAGATTCTGTGGGTGTATTAGAAAAAGTGTTACATTGAATCAAAATGAAACACCCAAATCTGCGTTATTTAACTCAAGGAGTAAATTATGTCAAAAAACTTTTTTATGAAAATAAGAAATTTTCTTAAAAACATTCAAAAAACAGGTTTTTACTGACTTCTTTTAAAATCTTCTGTATTATTTTTGTAGATTCTGTGGGTTTATTAAAAAATGTTTTAATAAACTTAAGGTATGCAAAGGAACCTAAGT
Source organism: Hydra vulgaris (assembly GCF_038396675.1). Classification (NCBI taxonomy): domain Eukaryota; kingdom Metazoa; phylum Cnidaria; class Hydrozoa; order Anthoathecata; family Hydridae; genus Hydra; species Hydra vulgaris. The sequence continues at coordinate 25,485,798 of NC_088934.1, read as the reverse complement.
TTTTTACAACAAAACCTCTTTTTCTTTAAAAAAAACTTACTTAAATCAAGAAAATAATGCAAATGCAACAAAAAAACAGGTATTCACTGATTTGTTTTAAAATCTTTTGTAATATTTTTGTAGATTCTGTGGGTTTATTAGAAAAAATGTTCAAATAAACTTGAGGTGAGCAAAGGAACCTAAGTTTTAGACGACAAAACCCCTTTTTCTGAACAAAAACTTACTTAAAATAAGAAAATAAAACAAATGTAACAAAAAAAAGGTTTTCACTGATTTCTTTTGAAATCTTTTGTAGTATTTTTGTAGATTCTGTGGGTTTATTAGAAAAAATGTTCAAATAAACTTGAGGTGAGCAGAGGAATTAAAGTTTTTTACGACAAAACCTCTTTTTCTGTACAAAAACTTACTTAAAATGAAAAAATAATGCAAAATCAACAAAAAAACAAATTTTAACTGATTTCTTTTGGAATTGTTTGTAATATTATTGTAGTTTCTGTAGGTTTATTAGAAAAAATGTTTAAATAAAAGTAAGGTAAGCAAAGAAACCTAAGTTTTTTTTGACAAAACCCCTTTTTCTGTACAAAAACTTACTTAAAATAAGAAAATAATGCAAATGCAACAAAAAAACAGGTTTTCACTGATTTCTTTTAGAATTTTTTGTAATATTTTTGTAGATTCTGAGGGTTTATTAAAAAATGGTTACATTGAATCAAAATGAACCACCTAAATCTACGTTTTTTAACTTAAGGAGTATATTATGTCGACAAACTTTTTTATAAAAATGAGTAATTTTCTAGAAAACATTCAAAAAATAGGTTTACTTTGATTTCTTTCGGAATATTTTGTAATATTTTTGTAGATTTTGTGGGTTTATTAAAAAAGATGTTTAAATAAACTTGAGGTGAGTAAAGAAACCTAAGTTTTTTACGACAAAACCCCTTTTTCTGTACAAAAACTTACTTAAAATAAGAAAATAATGCAAATGCAACAAAAAAACAGGTTTTCACTGATTTATTTTAGAATCTTTTTAAATATTTTTGTAGATTCTGTGTGTTTATTAAAAAAAATGTTCAAAAAAACTTTAGGTGAGCAAAGGAATCTAAGTTTTTTACGACAAAACCCCTTTTTCTGTACAAAAACTTACTTAAAAAAATAATAAAATGCAAATGCAAAAAAAAAACAGGTTTTCACTGATTTCTTTTAGAATCTTTTGTAATATTTTTGTAGATTATGAACGTTTATTGAAAAAATGTTACATTGAATCAAAACGAACCACCCAAATCTACGTTTTTGAACTCAAGGAGTATATTATGTCGACAAACTTTCTTATGAAAATGAGTAATTTTCTGGAAAACATTCAAAAAACAGGTTTTTTTTGATTTCTTTCGGAATCTTTTGTAATATTTTTGTAGATTCTGTGGGTTTATTAGAAAAGATGTTTAAATAAACTTGAGGTGAGCAAAGGAACCTAAGTTTTTTACGAAAAAACCCCTTTTTCTGTACAAACTCTTACTTAATATAAAAAAATAATGCAAACGCAACAAAAAAAACAAGTTTTCAATGATTTCTTTTAGAATCTTTTGTAATATTTTTATAGATTCTGTGGGTTTATTAGAAAAAAATTTTAATTAAACTTGAGGTGAGCAAAGGAACCTAAGTTTTTTACGACAAAACCCCTTTTTCTGTACAAAAACTTACTTAAAAAAATAATAAAATGCAAATGCAACAAAAAAACAGGTTTTCACTGATTTCTTTTAGAATTTTTTGTAATATTTTTGTAGATTCTGAGGGTTTATTGAAAAATGGTTACATTGAATCAAAATGAACCACCTAAATCTACGTTTTTTAACTTAAGGAGTATATTATGTCGACAAACTTTTTTATAAAAATGAGTAATTTTCTAGAAAACATTCAAAAAATAGGTTTACTTTGATTTCTTTCGGAATATTTTGTAATATTTTTGTAGATTTTGTGGGTTTATTAAAAAAGATGTTTAAATAAACTTGAGGTGAGTAAAGAAACCTAAGTTTTTTACGACAAAACCCCTTTTTCTGTACAAAAACTTACTTAAAATAAGAAAATAATGCAAATGCAACAAAAAAACAGGTTTTCACTGATTTATTTTAGAATCTTTTTAAATATTTTTGTAGATTCTGTGTGTTTATTAAAAAAAATGTTCAAAAAAACTTTAGGTGAGCAAAGGAATCTAAGTTTTTTACGACAAAACCCCTTTTTCTGTACAAAAACTTACTTAAAAAAATAATAAAATGCAAATGCAAAAAAAAAACAGGTTTTCACTGATTTCTTTTAGAATCTTTTGTAATATTTTTGTAGATTATGAACGTTTATTGAAAAAATGTTACATTTAATAAAAACGAACCACCCAAATATTCGTTTTTGATCTCAATGATTATATTATTTAGACAAACTTTCTTATGAAAATGAGTAATTTTCTGGAAAACATTCAAAAAACAGGTTTTTTTTGATTTCTTTCGGAATCTTTTGTAATATTTTTGTAGATTCTGTGGGTTTATTAGAAAAGATGTTTAAATAAACTTGAGGTGAGCAAAGGAACCTAAGTTTTTTACGAAAAAACCCCTTTTTCTGTACAAACTCTTACTTAATATAAAAAAATAATGCAAACGCAACAAAAAAAACAAGTTTTCAATGATTTCTTTTAGAATCTTTTGTAATATTTTTATAGATTCTGTGGGTTTATTAGAAAAAAATTTTAATTAAACTTGAGGTGAGCAAAGGAACCTAAGTTTTTTACGACAAAACCCCTTTTTCTGTACAAAAACTTACTTAAAAAAATAATAAAATGCAAATGCAACAAAAAAACAGGTTTTCACTGATTTCTTTTAGAATATTTTGTAATATTTTTGTAGATTCTGAGGGTTTAATGAAAAAATGTTACATTGAATCAAAACGAACCACCCAAATCTACGTTTTTTAACTCAAGGAGTATATTATGTCGACAAAAACTTTTTTATGATAGTGAGTAATTTTCTAGAAAACATTCAAAAAACACTGATTTCTTTCGGAATCTTTTGTAATATTTTGTAGATTCTGTGGAATTATTAGAAAAGATGTTTAAATAAACTTTAGGTTAGCAAAGGAACCTAAGTTTTTTACGACAAAACCCCTTTTTCTGTACAGAAACTTACTTAAATTAAAAAAATAATGCAAATGCAACAAAAAAACAGGTTTTCACTGATTTCTTTTAGAATCTTTTGTAATATTTTTGGAGATTCTGTGGGTTTATTAAAAAAATAGTTATATTAAATCAAAATGAACCCCCCAAATTAACGTTTTTTACTTTAAGAAGTATATTATGTCTATAAACTTTTTTATGAAAATGAGTAATTTTCTTTAAAACATTAAAAAAACTGTGGGTTTATTGAAAAAAAAATATATTGAATCAAAATGAACCACCCAAATCTACGTTTTTTAACTCAAGGAGTATATTATGTCGACAAACTTTTTTATGATAGTGAGTAATTTTCTGGAAAACATTCAAAAAACACTGATTTCTTTCGGAATCTTTTGTAATATTTTTGTAGATTCTGTGGGATTATTAGAAAAGATGTTTAAATAAACTTGAGGTGAGCAACGGAACCTAAGTTTTTTACGACAAAACGCCTTTTTCTGTACAAAAACTTTTTCAAAATAAGAAAATAACGCAAATGCAACAAAAAAACCAGGTTTTAACTGATCTCTTTTGGAATCTTGTGTAATATTTTGGTAGATTTTGTGGTTTTATCAAAAAAAATGTTCAACAAAACATAAGGTGAGCAAAGGAACCTTAGTTTTTTACGACAAAATTATTTTTTCTGTACCAAAACATACTTAAAATAAGAAAATAATGCAAATGCAACAAAAATACAGGTTTTAACTATTCCCTTTTGGAATCTTTTGTGATATTTTTTTAGATTCTGTGGTTTTATTAGAAAAAATGTTCAAATAAACTTTAGGTGAGCAAACGAAACTAAGTTTTTTAAGACAAAACCCCTTCTTCTGTACAAAAACATACATAAAGTAAGAAAATAATGCAAATGCAACAAAAAAACAGGTTTTCACAGATTTCTTTTAGAATCTTTTGTAAAACTTATGTAGATTCTGTGGGTTTATTAAAGAAAATGTTCATTTGAATTAAAAACAACCATGTATACCAATGTTTTTTATCTCAAGGAGTATTTTATGTCCATAAACTTTTTTGTGAAAATGAGTAATTCTCTTAAAAAAAATTTAAAAACAGGTTTTCACTGATTTCTTTTGGAATCTTTTGTAATATTTTTGTAGATTCTGTGGGTTTATTAAAAAAAATGTTCATTTGAATTAAAAACAACCATGTATACCAATGTTTTTTAGCTCAAGGAGTATTTTATGTCGATTTACTTTTTTGTGAAAATGAGTAATTCTCTTAAAAAAAATTTAAAAACAGGTTTTCACTGATTTCTTTTGGAATCTTTCGTAATATTTTTGTAGATTCTGTGGGTTTATAAGAAAAAATGGTCAAATAAACTTGAGGTGAGCAAAGGAACCTAAGACTTTTACGACAAAACCCCTTTTTATGTACAAAAACGTACTCAAAATAAGAAATTAATGCAATTGCAACAAAAAAACAGGTTTTCACTGATTTCTTTTGGAATCTTTTGTAATATTTTTGTACATTCTGTGGGTTTATTAGAAAAAATGGTCAAATAAACTTGAGGTGAACAAAGGAACCTAAGATTTTTTCGACAAAAAATCTTAGGTTCTTATGTACAAAAACTTACTTAAAATAAGAAAATAATGCAATTGCAACAAAAAAACAGGTTTTCACTGATTTCTTTTGGAATCTTTTGTAATATTTTTGTAGATTCTGTGGGTTTATTAAAGAAAATGTTCATTTGAATTAAAAACAACCATGTATACCAATGTTTTTTAGCTCAAGGAGTATTTTATTTCCATAAACTTTTTTGTGAAAATGAGTAATTCTCTTAAAAAAAATTTAAAAACAGGTTTTCACTGATTTCTTTTGGAATATTTTGTAATATTTTTGTAGATTCTGTGGGTTTATTAGAAAAAATAGTCAAATTTACTTGAGGTGAGCAAAGGAACCTAAGATTTTTACGACAAAACCCCTTTTTATATACAAAAACTTACTTAAAATAAGAAAATAATGCAAATGCAACAAAAAAACAGGTTTTCACTGATTTATTTTAGAATCTTTTTAAATATTTTTGTAGATTCTGTGTGTTTATTAAAAAAAATGTTCAAAAAAACTTTAGGTGAGCAAAGGAATCTAAGTTTTTTACGACAAAACCCCTTTTTCTGTACAAAAACTTACTTAAAAAAGTAATAAAATGCAAATGCAAAAAAAAAACAGGTTTTCACTGATTTCTTTTAGAATCTTTTGTAATATTTTTGTAGATTATGAGTGTTTATTGAAAAAATGTTACATTGAATCAAAACGAACCACCCAAATCTACGTTTTTGAACTCAAGGAGTATATTATGTCGACAAACTTTCTTATGAAAATGAGTAATTTTCTGGAAAACATTCAAAAAACAGGTTTTTTTTGATTTCTTTCGGAATCTTTTGTAATATTTTTGTAGATTCTGTGGGTTTATTAGAAAAGATGTTTAAATAAACTTGAGGTGAGCAAAGGAACCTAAGTTTTTTACGAAAAAACCCCTTTTTCTGTACAAACTCTTACTTAATATAAAAAAATAATGCAAACGCAACAAAAAAAACAAGTTTTCAATGATTTCTTTTAGAATCTTTTGTAATATTTTTATAGATTCTGTGGGTTTATTAAAAAAAAATTTTAATTAAACTTGAGGTGAGCAAAGGAACCTAAGTTTTTTACGACAAAACCCCTTTTTCTGTTCAAAAACTTACTTGAAAAAATAATAAAATGCAAATGCAACAAAAAAACAGGTTTTCACTGATTTCTTTTAGAATCTTTTGTAATACTTTTGTAGATTCTGTGGTTTATTATAAAAAATGTTATATTGAATTAAAAGGAACCTTCCAAATCCTCGTTTTTTAACTCAAGGATTATATTATGTCGACAAACTTTTTCTATGAAAATGAGTAATTCTCTACAAAACATTCAAAAAACAGGTTTTCACTGATTTCTTTCGGAATCTTTTGTAATATTTTTGTAGATTCTGTGGGTTTATTAGAAAAGATGTTTAAGTAAACTTGACGTGAGCAAAGGAACCTAAGTTTTTTACGACAAAACCCCTTTTTCTGTACAAAAACTTACCTAAAATAAGAAAATAATGCAAATGCAACAAAAAAACAGGTTTTCACTGATTTTCTTTAGAATGTATTGTAAAATTTTTACAGATTCTGTAGGTTTATTAGAAAAAATGTTTAAGCAAACTTGAGGTGAGCAAAGAAACCTAAGTTTTTTACGACAAAACCCCTTTTTATGTACAAAAACCTAATTAAAAATAAGAAAATAATGCAATTGCAACAAAAAAGAGGTTTTCACTGATTTCTTTTAGAATCTTTTGTAATATTTTGTAGATTCTGAGAGTTAATTGTAAAAAATGGTCAAATAAACTTGAGGTGAGCAAAGGAACCTAAGATTTTTACGACAAAACCCCTTTTTATGTACAAAAACCTAATTAAAAATAAGAAAATAATGCAATTGCAACAAAAAAATAAGTTTTCACAGAGTTCTTTTGGAATCTTTTGTAATATTTTTGTAGATTCTGTGGGTTTATTAGAAAAAATGGTCAAATAAACTTGAGGTGAGCAAAGGAACCTAAGATTTTTACGACAAAACCTCTTTTTATGTACAAAAACTTACTTAAAATAAGAAAATAATGCAATTGCAACAAAACAACAGGTTTTCACTGATTTCTTTTAGAATCTTTTGTAATATTTTTGTAGATTCTGTGGGTTTATTAAAAAAAATGTTCATTTGAATTAAAAACAGCCATGTATACCAATGTTTTTTAGCTCAAGGAGTATTTTATGTCGATTTACTTTTTTGTGAAAATGAGTAATTCTCTTAAAAAAAATTTAAAAACAGGTTTTCACTGATTTCTTTTGGAATCTTTTGTAATATTTTTGTAGATTCGGTGGGTTTATTAGAAAAAATGGTCAAATTAACTTGAGGTGAGGAAAGGAACCTAAGACTTTTACGACAAAACCCCTTTTTATGTTCAAAAACGTACTTAAAATAAGAAATTAATGCAATTGCAACAAAAAAACAGGTTTTCACTGATTTCTTTTGGAATCTTTTGTAATATTTTTGTACATTCTGTGGGTTTATTAGAAAAAATGGTCAAATAAACTTGAGGTGAACAGAGGAACCTAAGATTTTTACGACAAAACCTCTTTTAATGTACCGAAACTTACTTAAAATAAGAAAATAATGCAATTGCAACAAAAAAACAGGTTTTCACTGATTTCTTTTGGAATCTTTTGTAATATTTTTGTAGATTCTGTGGGTTTATTAGAAAAAAAAGTCAAATAAAATTGAGGTGAGCAAAGGAACCTAAGATTTTTACGACAAAACCCCTTTTAATATACAAAAACTTACTTAAAATAAGAAAATAATGCAATTGCAACAAAAAAACAAGTTTTCACTGATTTCTTTTGGAATCTTTTGTAATATTTTTGTAGATTCTGTGGGTTTATTAAAGAAAATGTTCATTTGAATTAAAAACAACCATGTATACCAATGTTTTTTAGCTCAAGTAGTATTTTATGTCGATTTACTTTTTTGTGAAAAAGAGTAATTCTCCTAAATAAATTCAAAAACAGGTTTTCACTGATTTCTTTTGAAATCTTTCGTAATATTTTTGTAGATTTTGTGGGTTCATTAAAAAAAATGGTCAAATTAACTTGATGTGAGCAAAGGAATCTAAGATTTTTACGACAAAACCCCTTTTTATGTACAAAAACTCACTTAAAATGAAAAAAAATGCAATTGCAACATAAAAACGGGTTTTCACTGGATTCTTTTAAAATCTTTTGTAATATTTTTGTAGATTCTGTGGGTTTATTAGAAAAAATGGTCAAATAAACTTGAGGTAAGTGAAGGAAACTAAGATTTTTACGAGAAAACCCCTTTTTATGTACAAAGACCTACTTAAAGTAAGAAAATAATGCAATTGAAACAAAAAAACAGGTTTTCACTGATTTCTTTTGGAATCTTTTTTATTATTTTCGTAGATTCTGTTGGTTTATTAGAAAATTTGGTCAAATGAACTTGAGGTGAGCAAAGAAACCTAAGATTTTTACGACAAAACCCCTTTTTATGTACAAAAACTTACTTAAAATAAGAAAATAATGCAATTGCAACAAAAAAACCTTGTTTTCACTGCCTTCATTTGAAATCTTCAGTTATATTTTTGTAGATTCTGTGAGTTTATTAGAAAAAATAGTCAAAGAAACTTAAGGTGAGCAAAGAAACCTAAGATATTTACGACAAAACCTTTTTTTACGTACAAAAACTTTCCTAAATTAAGAAAATAATGCAATTGCAATAAAAAAACAGGTTTTCACTGATATCTTTTGGAATCGTTTGTAATATTTTTGTAGATTCTGTGGGTTTTGTTAAAAAAAATGGTCATTTGAATTAAAAACAACCATGTATACCAATGTTTTTTAGCTCAAGGAGTATTTTATTTCCATAAACTTTTTTCTGAAAATGAGTAATTCTCTTAAAAAAAATTTAAAAACAGGTTTTCACTGATTTCTTTTGGAGTCTTTTGTAATAATTTTGTAGATTCTGTGGGTTTATTAGAAAAAATGGTCAAATAAGCTTGAGGTGAGTAAAGGAACCTAAGATTTTTACGACAAAATCCCTTTTTATGTACAAAAAATTACTTAAAATAAGAAAATAATGCAATTGCAACAAAAAAACAGGTTTTCACTGATTTCTTTTGGAATCTTTTGTAATATTTTTGTAGAATCTGTGGGTTTATTAGAAAAAATGGTCAAATAAACTTGAGGTGAGCAAAGGAACCTAAGATTTTTACGACAAAACCCCTTTTTATGTACAAAAACTTACTTAAAATAAGAAAATAATGCAATTGCAACAAAAAAACAGGTTTTCACTGATTTCTTTTGGAATCTTTTGTAATATTTTTGTAGATTCTGTGGGTTTATTGCAGAAAATGTTCATTTGAAATAAAAACAACCATGTATACCAATGTTTTTTAGCTCAAGGAGTATTTTATGTCGATAAACTTTTTTGTGAAAATGAGTTATTCTCTTAAAAAAAATTTAAAAACAGGTTTTCACTGATTTCTTTTGGAATCTTTTGTAATAATTTTGTAGATTCTGTGGGTTTATTAGAAAAAATGGTCAAATAAACTTGAGGTGAGCAAAGGAACCTAAGATTTTTACGACAAAACCCCTTTTTATGTACAAAAACTTACTTAAAATAAGAAAATAATGCAATTGCAACAAAAAAACAGGTTTTCACTGATTTCTTTTGGAATCTTTTGTAATATTTTTGTAGATTCTGTGGGTTTATTGCAGAAAATGTTCATTTGAAATAAAAACAACCATGTATACCAATGTTTTTTAGCTCAAGGAGTATTTTATGTCCATAAACTTTTTTGTGAAAATGAGTTATTCTCTTAAAAAAAATTTAAAAACAGGTTTTCACTGATTTCTTTTGGAATCTTTTGTAATATTTTTGTAGAATCTGTGGGTTTATTAGAAAAAATGGTCAAATAAACTTGAGGTGAGCAAAGGAACCTAAGATTTTTACGACAAAACCCCTTTTTATATTCAAAAACTTACTTAAAATAAGAAAATAATGCAATTGCAACAAAAAAACAAGTTTTCACTGATTTCTTTTGGAATCTTTTGTAATATTTTTGTAGATTCTGTGTTTTTATTAGAAAAAATAGTCAAATAAAATTGAGGTGAGCAAAGGAACCTAAGATTTTTACGACAAAACCCCTTTTAATATACAAAAACTTACTTAAAATAAGAAAATAATGCAATTGCAACAAAAAAACAAGTTTTCACTGATTTCTTTTGGAATCTTTTGTAATATTTTTGTAGATTCTGTGGGTTTATTAAAGAAAATGTTCATTTGAATTAAAAACAACCATGTATACCAATGTTTTTTAGCTCAAGGAGTATTTTATTTCCATAAACTTTTTTCTGAAAATGAGTAATTCTCTTAAAAAAAATTTAAAAACAGGTTTTCACTGATTTCTTTTGGAGTCTTTTGTAATAATTTTGTAGATTCTGTGGGTTTATTAGAAAAAATGGTCAAATAAGCTTGAGGTGAGTAAAGGAACCTAAGATTTTTACGACAAAACCCCTTTTTATGTACAAAAAATTACTTAAAATAAGAAAATAATGCAATTGCAACAAAAAAACAAGTTTTCACTGAGTTCTTTTGGAATCTTTTGTAATATTTTTGTAGATTCTGTGGGTTTATTAGAAAAAATGGTCAAATAAACTTGAGGTGAGCAAAGGAACCTAAGATTTTTACGACAAAACCTCTTTTTATGTACAAAAACTTACTTAAAATAAGAAAATAATGCAATTGCAACAAAAAAACAGGTTTTCACTGATTTCTTTTGGAATCTTTTGTAATATTTTTGTAGATTCTGTGGGTTTATTAAAAAAAATGTTCATTTGAATTAAAAACAACCATGTATACCAATGTTTTTTAGCTCAAGGAGTATTTTATGTCGATTTACTTTTTTGTGAAAATGAGTAATTCTCTTAAAAAAAATTTAAAAACAGGTTTTCACTGATTTCTTTTGGAATCTTTTGTAATATTTTTGTAGATTCTGTGGGTTTATTAAAGAAAATGTTCATTTGAATTAAAAACAACCATGTATACCAATGTTTTTTAGCTCAAGGAGTATTTTATTTCCATAAACTTTTTTCTGAGAATGAGTAACTCTCTTAAAAAAAATTTAAAAACAGGTTTTCACTGATTTCTTTTGGAATCTTTTGTAATAATTTTGTAGATTCTGTGGGTTTATTAGAAAAAATGGTCAAATAAACTTGAGGTGAGCAAAGGAACCTAAGATTTTTACGACAAAATCCCTTTTTATGTACAAAAACTTACTTAAAATAAGAAAATAATGCAATTGCAACAAAAAAACAGGTTTTCACTGATTTCTTTTGGAATCTTTTGTAATATTTTTGTAGATTCTGTGGGTTTATTGCAGAAAATGTTCATTTGAAATAAAAACAACCATGTATACCAATGTTTTTTAGCTTAAGGAGTATTTTATGTCGATAAACTTTTTTGTGAAAATGAGTTATTCTCTTAAAAAAAATTTAAAAACAGGTTTTCACTGATTTCTTTTGGAATCTTTTGTAATATTTTTGTAGAATCTGTGGGTTTATTAGAAAAAATGGTCAAATAAACTTGAGGTGAGCAAAGGAACCTAAGATTTTTACGACAAAACCCCTTTTTATATTCAAAAACTTACTTAAAATAAGAAAATAATGCAATTGCAACAAAAAAACAAGTTTTCACTGATTTCTTTTGGAATCTTTTGTAATATTTTTGTAGATTCTGTGTTTTTATTAGAAAAAATAGTCAAATAAAATTGAGGTGAGCAAAGGAACCTAAGATTTTTACGACAAAACCCCTTTTAATATACAAAAACTTACTTAAAATAAGAAAATAATGCAATTGCAACAAAAAAACAAGTTTTCACTGATTTCTTTTGGAATCTTTTGTAATATTTTTGTAGATTCTGTGGGTTTATTAAAGAAAATGTTCATTTGAATTAAAAACAACCATGTATACCAATGTTTTTTAGCTCAAGTAGTATTTTATGTCGATTTACTTTTTTGTGAAAAAGAGTAATTCTCCTAAATAAATTCAAAAACAGGTTTTCACTGATTTCTTTTGAAATCTTTCGTAATATTTTTGTAGATTTTGTGGGTTCATTAAAAAAAATGGTCAAATAAACTTGATGTGAGCAAAGGAATCTAAGATTTTTACGACAAAACCCCTTTTTATGTACAAAAACTCACTTAAAATGAAAAAAAATGCAATTGCAACATAAAAACGGGTTTTCACTGGATTCTTTTAAAATCTTTTGTAATATTTTTGTAGATTCTGTGGGTTTATTAGAAAAAATGGTCAATTAAACTTAAAGTGAGCAAAGGAACCTAAGATTTTTACGACAAAACCCCTCTTTATGTACAAAAAATTACTTAAAATAAGAAAATAATGCAATTGCAACAAAAAAACAAGTTTTCACTGAGTTCTTTTGGAATCTTTTGTAATATTTTTGTAGATTCTGTGGGTTTATTAGAAAAAATGGTCAAATAAACTTGAGGTGAGCAAAGGAACCTAAGATTTTTACGACAAAACCTCTTTTTATGTACAAAAACTTACTTAAAATAAGAAAATAATGCAATTGCAATAAAAAAACAGGTTTTCACTGATTTCTTTTAGAATCTTTTGTAATATTTTTGTAGATTCTGTGGGTTCATTAAAGAAAATGTTCATTTGAATTAAAAACAACCATGTATACCAATGTTTTTTAGCTCAAGGAGTATTTTATTTCCATAAACTTTTTTCTGAAAATGAGTAATTCTCTTAAAAAAAATTTAAAAACAGGTTTTTACTGATTTCTTTTGGAGTCTTTTGTAATAATTTTGTAGATTCTGTGGGTTTATTAGAAAAAATGGTCAAATAAGCTTGAGGTGAGTAAAGGAACCTAAGATTTTTACGACAAAACCCCTTTTTATGTACAAAAAATTACTTAAAATAAGAAAATAATGCAATTGCAACAAAAAAACAAGTTTTCACTGAGTTCTTTTGGAATCTTTTGTAATATTTTTGTAGATTCTGTGGGTTTATTAGAAAAAATGGTCAAATAAACTTGAGGTGAGCAAAGGAACCTAAGATTTTTACGACAAAACCTCTTTTTATGTACAAAAACTTACTTAAAATAAGAAAATAATGCAATTGCAACAAAAAAACAGGTTTTCACTGATTTCTTTTGGAATCTTTTGTAATATTTTTGTAGATTCTGTGGGTTTATTAAAAAAAATGTTCATTTGAATTAAAAACAACCATGTATACCAATGTTTTTTAGCTCAAGGAGTATTTTATGTCGATTTACTTTTTTGTGAAAATGAGTAATTCTCTTAAAAAAAATTTAAAAACAGGTTTTCACTGATTTCTTTTGGAATCTTTTGTAATATTTTTGTAGATTCTGTGGGTTTATTAAAGAAAATGTTCATTTGAATTAAAAACAACCATGTATACCAATGTTTTTTAGCTCAAGGAGTATTTTATTTCCATAAACTTTTTTCTGACAATGAGTAACTCTCTTAAAAAAAATTTAAAAACAGGTTTTCACTGATTTCTTTTGGAATCTTTTGTAATAATTTTGTAGATTCTGTGGGTTTATTAGAAAAAATGGTCAAATAAACTTGAGGTGAGCAAAGGAACCTAAGATTTTTACGACAAAACCCCTTTTTATGTACAAAAACTTACTTAAAATAAGAAAATAATGCAATTGCAACAAAAAAACAGGTTTTCACTGATTTCTTTTGGAATCTTTTGTAATATTTTTGTAGATTCTGTGGGTTTATTGCAGAAAATGTTCATTTGAAATAAAAACAACCATGTATACCAATGTTTTTTAGCTCAAGGAGTATTTTATGTCCATAAACTTTTTTGTGAAAATGAGTTATTCTCTTAAAAAAAATTTAAAAACAGGTTTTCACTGATTTCTTTTGGAATCTTTTGTAATATTTTTGTAGAATCTGTGGGTTTATTAGAAAAAATGGTCAAATAAACTTGAGGTGAGCAAAGGAACCTAAGATTTTTACGACAAAACCCCTTTTTATATTCAAAAACTTACTTAAAATAAGAAAATAATGCAATTGCAACAAAAAAACAAGTTTTCACTGATTTCTTTTGGAATCTTTTGTAATATTTTTGTAGATTCTGTGTTTTTATTAGAAAAAATAGTCAAATAAAATTGAGGTGAGCAAAGGAACCTAAGATTTTTACGACAAAACCCCTTTTTATATACAAAAACTTACTTAAAATAAGAAAATAATGCAATTGCAACAAAAAAACAAGTTTTCACTGATTTCTTTTGGAATCTTTTGTAATATTTTTGTAGATTCTGTGGGTTTATTAAAGAAAACGTTCATTTGAATTAAAAACAACCATGCATACCAATGTTTTTTAGCTCAAGGAGTATTTTATGTCGATTTACTTTTTTGTGAAAAAGAGTAATTCTCCTAAATAAATTCAAAAACAGGTTTTAACTGATTTCTTTTGAAATCTTTTGTAATACTTTTGTAGATTTTGTGGGTTCATTAAAAAAAATGGTCAAATAAACTTGATGTGAGCAAAGGAATCTAAGATTTTTACGACAAAACCCCTTTTTATGTACAAAAACTTTCTTAAAATAAAAAAAAATGCAAAATCAACAAAAAAACGGGTTTTCACTGGATTCTTTTAGAATCTTTTGTAATATTTTTGTAGATTCTGTGGGTTTATTAGAAAAAATGGTCAAATAAACTTAAAGTGAGCAAAGGAACCTAAGATTTTTACGACAAAACCCCTTTATATGTACAAAAAATTACTTAAAATAAGAAAATAATGCAATTGCAACAAAAAAACAGGTTTTCACTGATTTCTTTTTAAGTATTTTATATTATTATTGTAGATTCTGTAGGTTTATTAAAAAAAATAGTCAAATAAACTTGAGGTGAGCAAAGGAGCCTATGATTTTAACGACAAAACCCCTTTTTATGTACAAAAACATACTTAAAATAAGAAATTAAAAAAACAGCAACAAAAAAACAGGTTTTTACTGATTCCTTATAGAATCTTTTGAAATATTTTTGTAGATTCTGTGGGTTTATTAGAAAGAATGGTAAAATAAACTTGAGGTGAGCAAAGGAACCTAAGATTTTTACGAAAAAACCCCTTTTTATGAACAAAAACTTACTTAAAATAAGAAATTAATGCAATTGCAACAAAAAAACAGGTGTTCACTGATTTCTTTTGGAATCTTTTGTAATATTTTTGTAGATTCTTTGAATTTATTAAAAAAAATGGTCAAATAAACTTGAGATGAGCAAAGGAACCTAAGATTTTTACGACAAAACCCCTTTTTTTGAACAAATACTTTCTTAAAATAAAAAAATAATGCAAATGCAACAAAAAAACAGATTTTCACTGATTTCTTTCAGAATCGTTTGTAATATTTTTGTTGATTCTGTGGGTTTATTAAAAAAAATGATTAAATAAAATAGAGGTGAGCAAAGAAACCTAAGTTTTTTACGACAAAGCACCTCTTTCTGTACAAAAACCTACTTAAAATAAGAAAATAATGCAATTGCAACAAAAAAACAGGTTTTCACTGATTTCTTTTGAAATTTTTTGTAATATTTTTGAAGATTTTGTGGGTTCATTAGAAAAAATGGTCAAATAAACTTGAGGTGAGCAAAGGAACCTAAGATTTTTACAATAAAACCCCTTTTTATGTACAAAAACTTACTTAAAATAAAAAAAAAATGCAATTGCAACAAAAAAACGGGTTTTCACTGGATTTTTTTAGAATCTTTTGTAATAGTTTTGTAGATTCGGTATGTTTATTAGAAAAAATGGTCAAACAAACTTTAGGTAAGCAAAGGAACCTAAGATTTTTACGACAAAACCCCTTTTTAAGTACAAAAACTTACTTAAAATAAGAAAATAATGCAATTGCAACAAAAAAACAGGCTTTCACTGATTTATTATGGAATCTTTTGTAATATTTTTGTCGATTCTGTTGGTTTATTTAAATAAAGGTTTATTTGAATCAAAAACAACCATGTATACCAATGTTTTTTAGCTCAAGGAGTATTTTATGTCGAGATATTTTTTTGTGAAAAAGAGTAATTCTCCTAAATAAATTCAAAAACAGGTTTTCACTGATTTCTTTTAGAATCTTTTGTAATATTTTTGTAGATTCTGTGGGTTTATTAGAAAAAATTGTCAAACAAACTTTAGGTAAGCAAAGGAACCTAAGATTTTTACGACAAAATCCCTTTTTAAGTACAAAAATTTACTTAAAATAAGAAAATAATGCAATTGCAACAAAAAAACAGGTTTTCACTGATTTCTTTTGGAATCTTTTGTAAAATTTTTGTAGATTTTGTGGGTTCATTAAAAGAAATGGTCAAATAAACTTGAGGTGAGCAAAGGAATCTAAGATTTTTACGACAAAACCCCTTTTTATGTACAAAAACTAACTTAAAATAAAAAAAAATACAATTGCAACAAAAAAACAGGTTTTTACTGATTTCTTTTGAAATCTTTTGTAATAATTTTGTAGATATTGTAGGTTTATTAGAAAAAATGGTCAAATAAGCTTGAGGTGAGCAAAGGAACCAAAGATTTTTACGACAAAACCCCTTTTTATGTACAAAAACTTACTAAAAATAAAAAAATAATGCAATTGTAACAAAAAAACAGGTTTTCACTGATTTCTTTTGGAATCTTTTGTAATATTTTTGTAGATTCTGTGAGTGTATTAGAAAAAATGGTCAAATAAACTTGAGGTGAGCAAAGGAGCCTAAGATTTTTACGACAAAACGCCTTTTTATTTACAAAAACATACTTAAAATAAGAAATTAAAAAAACAGCAACAAAAAAACAGGTTTTTTCTGATTCCTTATAGAATCTTTTGAAATATTTTTGTAGGTTCTGTGGGTTTATTAGAAAGAATGGTAAAATAAACTTGAGGTGAGCAAAGGAACCTAAGATTTTTACGACAAAACCCCTTTTTATGTACAAAAACTTACTTAAAATAAGAAATTAATGCAATTGCAACAAAAAAATAGGTGTTCACTGATTTCTTTTGGAATCTTTTGTCATATTTTTGTAGATTTTTTGGGTTTATTAGAAAAAGTGGTCAAATAAACTTGAGGTGAGCAAAGGAACCTAAGATTTTTACGAAAAAACCCCTTTTTATGTACAAAAACTTACTTAAAATAAGAAATTAATGATATTGCAACAAAAAAACAGGTGTTCAGTGATTTCTTTTGGAATCTTATGTAATATTTTTGTAGATTTTTTGAATTTATTAGAAAAAATGGTCAAATAAACTTAAGGTGAGCAAAGGAACCTAAGATTTTTACGACAAAACCCCTTTTTAGGTACAAAAACTTACTTAAAATAAAAAAAAAATGCAATTGCAACAAAAAAACGGGTTTTCACTGGATTCTTTTGGAATCTTTTGTAATATTTTTGTAGATTTTGTGGGTTTATTAGAAAAAGTGGTCAAATAAACTTGAGGTGAGCAAAGGAACCTAAGATTTTTACGACAAAACCCCTTTTTATATACAAAAACTTATTAAAATAAAAGAAATAATGCAATTGCAACAAAAAAACAGGTTTTCACTGATTTCTTTTGGAATCTTTTGTAATATTTTTGTAGATTTTTTGAATTTATTAGAAAAAATGGTCAAAGAAACTTAAGGTGAGCAAAGGAACCTAAGATTTTTACGACAAAACCCCTTTTTATGTATAAAAACTAACTTAAAATAAAAAAAAATGCAATTGCAACAAATAAAACGGGTTTTCACTGGATTCTTTTAGAATCTTTTGTAATATTTTTGTAGATTCTGTGGGTTTATTAGAAAAAATGGTCAAATAAACTTGAAGTGAGCAAAGGAACCTAAGATTTTTACGACAAAACCCCTTTTTATGTACAAAAAATTACTTAAAATAAGAAAATAATGCAATTGCAACAAAAAAACAGGTTTTCACTGATTTCTTTTGAAATCTTTTGTAATAATTTTGTGGATATTGTAGGTTTATTAGAAAAAATGGTCAAATAAACTTGAGGTGAGCAAAGGAACCTAAGATTTTTACGACAAAACCCCTTTTTATGTACAAAAACTTACTAAAAATAAAAATTTCAATGCAATTGTAACAAAAAAACAAGTTTTCACTGATTTCTTTTGGAATCTTTTGTAATATTTTTGTAGATTCTGTGAGTGTATTAGAAAAAATGGTCAAATAAACTTGAGGTGAGCAAAGGAGCCTAAGATTTTTACGACAAAACGCCTTTTTATTTACAAAAACATACTTAAAATAAGAAATTAAAAAAACAGCAACAAAAAAACAGGTTTTTTCTGATTCCTTATAGAATCTTTTGAAATATTTTTGTAGAGTCTGTGGGTTTATTAGAAAGAATGGTAAAATAAACTTGAGGTGAGCCAAGGAACCTAATATTTTTACGACAAAACCCCTTTTTATGTACAAAAACTTACTTAAAATAAGAAATTAATGCAATTGCAACAAAAAAATAGGTGTTCACTGATTTCTTTTGGAATCTTTTGTCATATTTTTGTAGATTTTGTAGGTTTATTAGAAAAAGTGGTCAAATAAACTTGAGGTGAGCAAAGGAACCTAAGATTTTTACGAAAAAACCCCTTTTTATTTACAAAAACTTACTTAAAATAAGAAATTAATGCAATTGCAACAAAAAAACAGGTGTTCAGTGATTTCTTTTGGAATCTTATGTAATATTTTTGTAGATTTTTTGAATTTATTAGAAAAAATGGTCAAATAAACTTAAGGTGAGCAAAGGAACCTAAGATTTTTACGACAAAACCCCTTTTTATGTACAAAAACTTACTTAAAATAAAAAAAAAATGCAATTGCAACAAAAAAAAGGGGTTTTCACTGGATTCTTTTGGAATCTTTTGTAATATTTTTGTAGATTTTGTGGGTTTATTAGAAAAAGTGGTCAAATAAACTTGAGGTGAGCAAAGGAACCTAAGATTTTTACGACAAAACCCCTTTTTATATACAAAAACTTATTAAAATAAAAGAAATAATGCAATTGCAACAAAAAAACAGGTTTTCACTGATTTCTTTTGGAATCTTTTGTAATATTTTTGTAGATTTTTTAAATTTATTAGAAAAAATGGTCAAATAAACTTAAGGTGAGCAAAGGAACCTAAGATTTTTACGACAAAACCCCTTTTTATGTACAAAAACTTACTTAAAATAAAAAAAAAATGCAATTGCAACAAAAAAACGGGTTTTCACTGGATTCTTTTGGAATCTTTTGTAATATTTTTGTAGATTTTGTGGGTTTATTAGAAAAAGTGGTCAAATAAACTTGAGGTGAGCAAAGGAACCTAAGATTTTTACGACAAAACCCCTTTTTATTTACAAAAACATACTTAAAATAAGAAATTAAAAAAACAGCAACAAAAAAACAGGTTTTTTCTGATTCCTTATAGAATCTTTTGAAATATTTTTGTAGATTCTGTGGGTTTATTAGAAAGAATGGTAAAATAAACTTGAGGTGAGCAAAGGAACCTAAGATTTTTACGACAAAACCCCTTTTTATGTACAAAAACTTACTTAAAATAAGAAATTAATGCAATTGCAACAAAAAAACAGGTGTTCACTGATTTCTTTTGGAATCTTTTGTCATATTTTTGTAGATTTTGTGGGTTTATTAGAAAAAGTGGTCAAATAAACTTGAGGTGAGCAAAGGAACCTAAGATTTTTACGACAAAACCCCTTTTTATATACAAAAACTTATTAAAATAAAAGAAATAATGCAATTGCAACAAAAAAACAGGTTTTCACTGATTTCTTTCGGAATCTTTTGTAATATTTTTGTAGATTTTTTGAATTTATTAGAAAAAATGGTCAAATAAACTTAAGGTGAGCAAAGGAACCTAAGATTTTTACGACAAAACCCCTTTTTATGTACAAAAACTTACTTAAAATAAAAAAAAAATGCAATTGCAACAAAAAAACGGGTTTTCACTGGATTCTTTTGGAATCTTTTGTAATATTTTTGTAGATTTTGTGGGTTTATTAGAAAAAGTGGTCAAATAAACTTGAGGTGAGCAAAGGAACCTAAGATTTTTACGACAAAACCCCTTTTTATTTACAAAAACATACTTAAAATAAGAAATTAAAAAAACAGCAACAAAAAAACAGGTTTTTTCTGATTCCTTATAGAATCTTTTGAAATATATTTGTAGATTCTGTGGGTTTATTAGAAAGAATGGTAAAATAAACTTGAGGTGAGCAAAGGATCCTAAGATTTTTACGACAAAACCCCTTTTTATGTACAAAAACTTACTTAAAATAAGAAATTAATGCAATTGCAACAAAAAAACAGGTGTTCACTGATTTCTTTTGGAATCTTTTGTCATATTTTTGTAGATTTTGTGGGTTTATTAGAAAAAGTGGTCAAATAAACTTGAGGTGAGCAAAGGAACCTAAGATTTTTACGAAAAAACCCCTTTTTATTTACAAAAACTTACTTAAAATAAGAAATTAATGCAATTGCAACAAAAAAACAGGTGTTTAGTGATTTCTTTTGGAATCTTATGTAATATTTTTGTAGATTTTTTGAATTTATTAGAAAAAATGGTCAAATAAACTTAAGGTGAGCAAAGGAACCTAAGATTTTTACGACAAAACCCCTTTTTATGTACAAAAACTTACTTAAAATAAAAAAAAAATGCAATTGCAACAAAAAAAACGGGTTTTCACTGGATTCTTTTGGAATCTTTTGTAATATTTTTGTAGATTTTGTGGGTTTATTAGAAAAAGTGGTCAAATAAACTTGAGGTGAGCAAAGGAACCTAAGATTTTTACGACAAAACCCCTTTTTATATACAAAAACTTATTAAAATAAAAGAAATAATGCAATTGCAACAAAAAAACAGGTTTTCACTGATTTCTTTTGGAATCTTTTGTAATATTTTTGTAGATTTTTTGAATTTATTAGAAAAAATGGTCAAATAAACTTAAGGTGAGCAAAGGAACCTAAGATTTTTACGACAAAACCCCTTTTTATGTACAAAAACTTACTTGAAATAAATAAAAAAATGAAATTGCAACAAAAAAAACGGGTTTTCACTGGATTCTTTTGGAATCTTTTGTAATATTTTTGTAGATTTTGTGGGTTTATTAGAAAAAGTGGTCAAATAAACTTGAGGTGAGCAAAGGAACCTAAGATTTTTACGACAAAACCCCTTTTTATTTACAAAAACATACTTAAAATAAGAAATTAAAAAAACAGCAACAAAAAAACAGGTTTTTTCTGATTCCTTATAGAATCTTTTGAAATATTTTTGTAGATTCTGTGGGTTTATTAGAAAGAATGGTAAAATAAACTTGAGGTGAGCAAAGGAACCTAAGATTTTTACGACAAAACCCCTTTTTATGTACAAAAACTTACTTAAAATAAGAAATTAATGCAATTGCAACAAAAAAACAGGTGTTCACTGATTTCTTTTGGAATCTTTTGTCATATTTTTGTAGATTTTGTGGGTTTATTAGAAAAAGTGGTCAAATAAACTTGAGGTGAGCAAAGGAACCTAAGATTTTTACGACAAAACCCCTTTTTATATACAAAAACTTATTAAAATAAAAGAAATAATGCAATTGCAACAAAAAAACAGGTTTTCACTGATTTCTTTCGGAATCTTTTGTAATATTTTTGTAGATTTTTTGAATTTATTAGAAAAAATGGTCAAATAAACTTAAGGTGAGCAAAGGAACCTAAGATTTTTACGACAAAACCCCTTTTTATGTACAAAAACTTACTTAAAATAAAAAAAAAATGCAATTGCAACAAAAAAACGGGTTTTCACTGGATTCTTTTGGAATCTTTTGTAATATTTTTGTAGATTTTGTGGGTTTATTAGAAAAAGTGGTCAAATAAACTTGAGGTGAGCAAAGGAACCTAAGATTTTTACGACAAAACCCCTTTTTATTTACAAAAACATACTTAAAATAAGAAATTAAAAAAACAGCAACAAAAAAACAGGTTTTTTCTGATTCCTTATAGAATCTTTTGAAATATTTTTGTAGATTCTGTGGGTTTATTAGAAAGAATGGTAAAATAAACTTGAGGTGAGCAAAGGAACCTAAGATTTTTACGACAAAACCCCTTTTTATGTACAAAAACTTACTTAAAATAAGAAATTAATGCAATTGCAACAAAAAAACAGGTGTTCACTGATTTCTTTTGGAATCTTTTGTCATATTTTTGTAGATTTTGTGGGTTTATTAGAAAAAGTGGTCAAATAAACTTGAGGTGAGCAAAGGAACCTAAGATTTTTACGAAAAAACCCCTTTTTATGTACAAAAACTTACTTAAAATAAGAAATTAATGCAATTGCAACAAAAAAACAGGTGTTCAGTGATTTCTTTTGGAATCTTATGTAATACTTTTGTAGATTTTTTGAATTTATTAGAAAAAATGGTCAAATAAACTTAAGGTGAGCAAAGGAACCTAAGATTTTTACGACAAAACCCCTTTTTATGTACAAAAACTTACTTAAAATAAAAAAAAAATGCAATTGCAACAAAAAAACGGGTTTTCACTGGATTCTTTTGGAATCTTTTGTAATATTTTTGTAGATTTTGTGGGTTTATTAGAAAAAGTGGTCAAATAAACTTGAGGTGAGTAAAGGAACCTAAGATTTTTACGACAAAACCCCTTTTTATGTACAAAAACTTATTAAAAATAAAGAAATAATGCAATTGCAACAAAAAAACAGGTTTTCACTGATATCTTTTGGAATCTTTTGTAATATTTTTGTAGATTTTGTGGGTTTATTAGAAAAAATAGTCAAATAAACTTGAGGTGAGCAAAGGAACCTAAGATTTTTACGACAAAACCCCTTTTAATGTACAAAAATTACTTAAAATAAGAAAATAATGCAATTGCAACAAAAAGCAGGTTTTCACTAATTTCTTTTGGAATCTTTTGTAATATTTTTGTAGAATCTGTGGGTTTATTAGAAAAAATGGTCAAATAATCTTGAGGTGAGCAAAGGAACCTAAGATTTTTACGACAAAATCCTTTTTTATGTACAAAAATTACTTAAAATAAGAAAATAATGCAATTGCAACAAAAAAACAGGTTTTCACTGATTTCTTTTGGAATCTTTTGTAATATTTTTGTAGATTTTTTGAATTTATTAGAAAAAATGGTCAAATAAACTTAAGGTGAGCAAAGGAACCTAAGATTTTTACGACAAAACCCCTTTTTATGTACAAAAACTTACTTAAAATAAAAAAAAAATGCAATTGCAACAAAAAAACGGGTTTTCACTGGATTCTTTTGGAATCTTTTGTAATATTTTTGTAGATTTTGTGGGTTTATTAGAAAAAGTGGTCAAATAAACTTGAGGTGAGCAAAGGAACCTAAGATTTTTACGACAAAACCCCTTTTTATTTACAAAAACATACTTAAAATAAGAAATTAAAAAAACAGCAACAAAAAAACAGGTTTTTTCTGATTCCTTATAGAATCTTTTGAAATATTTTTGTAGATTCTGTGGGTTTATTAGAAAGAATGGTAAAATAAACTTGAGGTGAGCAAAGGAACCTAAGATTTTTACGACAAAACCCCTTTTTATGTACAAAAACTTACTTAAAATAAGAAATTAATGCAATTGCAACAAAAAAACAGGTGTTCACTGATTTCTTTTGGAATCTTTTGTCATATTTTTGTAGATTCTGTGGGTTTATTAGAAAGAATGGTAAAATAAACTTGAGGTGAGCAAAGGAACCTAAGATTTTTACGACAAAACCCCTTTTTATGTACAAAAACTTACTTAAAATAAGAAATTAATGCAATTGCAACAAAAAAACAGGTGTTCACTGATTTCTTTTGGAATCTTTTGTCATATTTTTGTAGATTTTGTGGGTTTATTAGAAAAAGTGGTCAAATAAACTTGAGGTGAGCAAAGGAACCTAAGATTTTTACGACAAAACCCCTTTTTATATACAAAAACTTATTAAAATAAAAGAAATAATGCAATTGCAACAAAAAAACAGGTTTTCACTGATTTCTTTCGAAATCTTTTGTAATATTTTTGTAGATTTTTTGAATTTATTAGAAAAAATGGTCAAATAAACTTAAGGTGAGCAAAGGAACCTAAGATTTTTACGACAAAACCCCTTTTTATGTACAAAAACTTACTTAAAATAAAAAAAAAAATGCAATTGCAACAAAAAAACGGGTTTTCACTGGATTCTTTTGGAATCTTTTGTAATATTTTTGTAGATTTTGTGGGTTTATTAGAAAAAGTGGTCAAATAAACTTGAGGTGAGCAAAGGAACCTAAGATTTTTACGACAAAACCCCTTTTTATTTACAAAAACATACTTAAAATAAGAAATTAAAAAAACAGCAACAAAAAAACAGGTTTTTTCTGATTCCTTATAGAATCTTTTGAAATATTTTTGTAGATTCTGTGGGTTTATTAGAAAGAATGGTAAAATAAACTTGAGGTGAGCAAAGGAACCTAAGATTTTTACGACAAAACCCCTTTTTATGTACAAAAACTTACTTAAAATAAGAAATTAATGCAATTGCAACAAAAAAACAGGTGTTCACTGATTTCTTTTGGAATCTTTTGTCATATTTTTGTAGATTTTGTGGGTTTATTAGAAAAAGTGGTCAAATAAACTTGAGGTGAGCAAAGGAACCTAAGATTTTTACGAAAAAACCCCTTTTTATGTACAAAAACTTACTTAAAATAAGAAATTAATGCAATTGCAACAAAAAAACAGGTGTTCAGTGATTTCTTTTGGAATCTTATGTAATACTTTTGTAGATTTTTTGAATTTATTAGAAAAAATGGTCAAATAAACTTAAGGTGAGCAAAGGAACCTAAGATTTTTACGACAAAACCCCTTTTTATGTACAAAAACTTACTTGAAATAAAAAAAAAATGCAATTGCAACAAAAAAACGGGTTTTCACTGGATTCTTTTGGAATCTTTTGTAATATTTTTGTAGATATTGTGGGTTTATTAGAAAAAGTGGTCAAATAAACTTGAGGTGAGCAAAGGAACCTAAGATTTTTACGACAAAACCCCTTTTTATGTACAAAAACTTATTAAAAATAAAGAAATAATGCAATTGCAACAAAAAAAACAGGTTTTCACTGATTTCTTTTGGAATCTTTTGTAATATTTTTGTAGATTTTGTGGGTTTATTAGAAAAAATAGTCAAATAAACTTGAGGTGAGCAAAGGAACCTAAGATTTTTACGACAAAACCCCTTTTAATGTACAAAAATTACTTAAAATAAGAAAATAATGCAATTGCAACAAAAAGCAGGTTTTCACTAATTTCTTTTGGAATCTTTTGTAATATTTTTGTAGAATCTGTGGGTTTATTAGAAAAAATGGTCAAATAATCTTGAGGTGAGCAAAGGAACCTAAGATTTTTACGACAAAATCCTTTTTTATGTACAAAAATTACTTAAAATAAGAAAATAATGCAATTGCAACAAAAAAACAGGTTTTCACTGATTTCTTTTGGAATCTTTTGTAATATTTTTGTAGATTTTTTGAATTTATTAGAAAAAATGGTCAAATAAACTTAAGGTGAGCAAAGGAACCTAAGATTTTTACGACAAAACCCCTTTTTATGTACAAAAACTTACTTAAAATAAAAAAAAAATGCAATTGCAACAAAAAAACGGGTTTTCACTGGATTCTTTTGGAATCTTTTGTAATATTTTTGTAGATTTTGTAGGTTTATTAGAAAAAGTGGTCAAATAAACTTGAGGTGAGCAAAGGAACCTAAGATTTTTACGACAAAACCCCTTTTTATTTACAAAAACATACTTAAAATAAGAAATTAAAAAAACAGCAACAAAAAAACAGGTTTTTTCTGATTCCTTATAGAATCTTTTGAAATATTTTTGTAGATTCTGTGGGTTTATTAGAAAGAATGGTAAAATAAACTTGAGGTGAGCAAAGGAACCTAAGATTTTTACGACAAAACCCCTTTTTATGTACAAAAACTTACTTAAAATAAGAAATTAATGCAATTGCAACAAAAAAACAGGTGTTCACTGATTTCTTTTGGAATCTTTTGTCATATTTTTGTAGATTTTGTGGGTTTATTAGAAAAAGTGGTCAAATAAACTTGAGGTGAGCAAAGGAACCTAAGATTTTTACGACAAAACCCCTTTTTATATACAAAAAGTTATTAAAATAAAAGAAATAATGCAATTGCAACAAAAAGACAGGTTTTCACTGATTTCTTTCGGAATCTTTTGTAATATTTTTGTAGATTTTTTGAATTTATTAGAAAAAATGGTCAAATAAACTTAAGGTGAGCAAAGGAACCTAAGATTTTTACGACAAAACCCCTTTTTATGTACAAAAACTTACTTAAAATAAAAAAAAAATGCAATTGCAACAAAAAAACGGGTTTTCACTGGATTCTTTTGGAATCTTTTGTAATATTTTTGTAGATTTTGTGGGTTTATTAGAAAAAGTGGTCAAATAAACTTGAGGTGAGCAAAGGAACCTAAGATTTTTACGACAAAACCCCTTTTTATTTACAAAAACATACTTAAAATAAGAAATTAAAAAAACAGCAACAAAAAAACAGGTTTTTTCTGATTCCTTATAGAATCTTTTGAAATATTTTTGTAGATTCTGTGGGTTTATTAGAAAGAATGGTAAAATAAACTTGAGGTGAGCAAAGGAACCTAAGATTTTTACGACAAAACCCCTTTTTATGTACAAAAACTTACTTAAAATAAGAAATTAATGCAATTGCAACAAAAAAACAGGTGTTCACTGATTTCTTTTGGAATCTTTTGTCATATTTTTGTAGATTTTGTGGGTTTATTAGAAAAAGTGGTCAAATAAACTTGAGGTGAGCAAAGGAACCTAAGATTTTTACGAAAAAACCCCTTTTTATGTACAAAAACTTACTTAAAATAAGAAATTAATGTAATTGCAACAAAAAAACAGGTGTTCAGTGATTTCTTTTGGAATCTTATGTAATACTTTTGTAGATTTTTTGAATTTATTAGAAAAAATGGTCAAATAAACTTAAGGTGAGCAAAGGAACCTAAGATTTTTACGACAAAACCCCTTTTTATGTACAAAAACTTACTTAAAATAAAAAAAAAATGCAATTGCAACAAAAAAACGGGTTTTCACTGGATTCTTTTGGAATCTTTTGTAATATTTTTGTAGATTTTGTGGGTTTATTAGAAAAAGTGGTCAAATAAACTTGAGGTGAGCAAAGGAACCTAAGATTTTTACGACAAAACCCCTTTTTATGTACAAAAACTTATTAAAAATAAAGAAATAATGCAATTGCAACAAAAAAACAAGTTTTCACTGATTTCTTTTGGAATCTTTTGTAATATTTTTGTAGATTTTGTGGGTTTATTAGAAAAAATAGTCAAATAAACTTGAGGTGAGCAAAGGAACCTAAGATTTTTACGACAAAACCCCTTTTAATGTACAAAAATTACTTAAAATAAGAAAATAATGCAATTGCAACAAAAAGCAGGTTTTCACTAATTTCTTTTGGAATCTTTTGTAATATTTTTGTAGAATCTGTGGGTTTATTAGAAAAAATGGTCAAATAATCTTGAGGTGAGCAAAGGAACCTAAGATTTTTACGACAAAATCCCTTTTTATGTACAAAAATTACTTAAAATAAGAAAATAATGCAATTGCAACAAAAAAACAGGTTTTCACTAATTTCTTTTGGAATCTTTTGTAATATTTTTGTAGAATCTGTGGGTTTATTAGAAAAAATGGTCAAATAAACTTGAGGTGAGCAAAGGAACCTAAGATTTTTACGACAAAATCCCTTTTTATGTACAAAAACTTACTTAAAATAAAAAAAAAATGCAATTGCAACAAAAAAACGGGTTTTCACAGGATTTTTTTGGAATCTTTTGTAAAATTTTTGTAGATTCTGTGGGTTTATTAGAAAAAATGGTCAAACAAACTTTAGGTAAGCAGAGCAACCTAAAATTTTTACGACAAAACCCCTTTTTAAGTACAAAAACTACCTTAAAATAAGAAAATAATGCAATTGCAACAAAAAAACAGGCTTTCACTGATTTATTTTGGAATCTTTTGTATTATTTTTGTAGATTCTGTTGGTTGTATTTAAAAAAAGGTTTATTTGAATCAAAAACAACCTGTATACCAATGTTTTTTAGCTCAAGGAGTATTTTATGTCGAGATATTTTTTTGTGAAAAAGAGTAATTCTCCTAAATAAATTCAAAAACAGGTTTTCACTGATTTCTTTTAGAATCTTTTGTAATATTTTTGTAGATTCTGTTGGTTTATTAGAAAAAATGGTCAAATAAACTTGAGGTGAGCAAAGGAACCTAAGATTTTTACGACAGAACTCCTTTTTATGTACAAAAACATACTTAAAATAAGAAAATAATGCAATTGCAACCAAAAAACAGGTTTTCACTGTTTTCTTTTGAAATTTTTTGTAATATTTTCTAGATTTTGCTGGTTCATAAGAAAAAATGGTCAAATAAACTTGAGGTGAGCAAAGGAACCTAAGATTTTTTCGACAAAACCCCTTTTTAAGTACAAAAACTTACTTAAAATCGGAAAATAATGCAATTGCAACAAAAAAACAGGCTTTCACTGATTTATTTTGGAGTCTTTTGTATTATTTTTGTAGATTCTGTTGGTTTATTAAAAAAAAGGTTTATTTGAATCAAAAACAACCATGTATATCAATGTTTTTTAGCTCAAGGAGTATTTTATGTCAATATATTTTTTTGTGAAAAAGAGTAATTCTCCTAAATAAATTCAAAAACAGGTTTTCACTGATTTCTTTTGGAATCTTTTGTAATATTTTTGTAGATTTTGTGGGTTCATTAAAAGAAATGGTCAAATAAACTTGAGGTGAGCAAAGGAATCTAAGATTTTTACGACAAAACTCCTTTTTATGTACAAAAACTTACTTAAATTAAAAAAAATGCACTTGCAACAAAAAAACAGATTTTCACTGATTTCGTTTTGAATCTTTTGTAATATTTTTGTAGATTCTGTGGGTTTATTAGGAAAATGGTCAAATAAACTTAAAGTGAGCAAAGTAACCTAAGAATTTGACGACAAAACCCCTTTTTATGTACAAAAACTTACTAAAATTAAGAAAATAATGCAATTTCAACAAAAAAACAGGTTTTCACTGATCTCTTTTCAAATCTTTTGTATTATTTTTTTAGATTCTGTGGATTTATTAGAAAAAATGGTCAAATAAATTTGAGGTAAGCAAAGAAACTTACGATTTTCACGACAAATCCCCTTTTTATGTACAAAAACTTTCTTAAAATAAGAAAATAATGCAATTGAAACAAAAAAACAGGTTTTACCGATTTCTTTTGAAATCTTTTGTAATATTATTGTCGATTCTGTGGGTTTTTTAGAAAAAATGGTCAAATTCACTTGAGGTGAGCAAAGGAACCTAAGATTTTTACGACAAAACTCCTTTTTATTTACAAAAACATACTTAAAATAAGAAATTAAAAAAACATCAACAAAAAAACAGGTTTTTTCTGATTCCTTATAGAATCTTTTGAAATATTTTTGTAGATTCTGTGGGTTTATTAGAAAGAATGGTAAAATAAACTTGAGGTGAGCAAAGAAACCTAAGATTTTTACGACAAAACCCCTTTTTATGTACAAATACTTACTTAAAATATGAAATTAATGCAATTGCAACAAAAAACAGGTGTTCACTGAATTCTTTTGGAATCTTTTGTCATATTTTGTAGATTTTTGTGGGTTTATTAGAAAAAGTGGTCAAATAAACTTGAGGTGAGCAAAGGAACCTAAGATTTTTACGAAAAAACCCCTTTTTATGTACAAAAACTTACTTAAAATAAGAAATTAATGCAATTGCAACAAAAAAACAGGTGTTCAGTGAATTCTTTTGGAATCTTATGTAATACTTTTGTAGATTTTTTGAATTTATTAGAAAAAATGGTCAATAAACTTAAGGTGAGCAAAGGAACCTAAGATTTTTACGACAAAACCCCTTTTTATGTACAAAAACTTACTTGAAATAAAAAAAAAATGCAATTGCAACAAAAAAACGGGTTTTCACTGGATTCTTTTGGAATCTTTTGTAGAATTTCGTAGATTTTGCGGGTTTATTAGAAAAAGTGGTCAAATAAACTTGAGGTTAGCAAAGGAACCTAAGATTTTTACGACAAAACCCCTTTTATGTACAAAAACTTATTAAAAATAAAGAAATAATGCAATTGCAACAAAAAAACAGGTTTTTGCTGATTTCTTTTGGAATCTTTTTGCTCATTTTTGTAGATTCTGTGGGTTTATTAGAGAAAATGGTCAAATAAACTTAAGGTGAGTAAAGGAACCTAAGATTTTTACGACAAAATCCTTTTTTTATGTACAAAAATCTTACTTTAAATAAAAAAATAATGCGACTGCAATAAAAAACAGGTTTTCACTGATTTCTTTCTAAGAATCTTTTGTAATATTTTTGTAGATTCTGTGGGTTTATTAAAAAAAATGGTCAAATAAACTTGAGGTGAGCAAAGGAACCTAAGATTTTTACGACAAAACCCCTTTTTTAAACAAAAACTTACTTAAAATAAGAAATTAATGCAATTGCAACAAAATAACAGGTTTTCGCTGATTTCTTTAGGAATCTTTTGTAATATATTTGTAGATTCTGTGGGTTTATTAAAAAAAATGGTCAAATAAACTTGAGGTGAGCAAAGGAACCTTAGATTTTTACGACAAAACCCCTTTTTATGTACAAAAACTTACTTAAAATAAGAAAATAATGCAATTGCAACAAAAAAACAGGTTTTCACTGATTTCTTTTGGAATCTTTTGTAATATTTTTGTAGAATCTGTGGGTTTATTAAAAAAAATGGTCAAATAAACTTGAGGTGAGCAAAGGAACCTAAGATTTTTACGACAAAATCCCTTTTTATGTACTAAAAATGACTTAAATAAGTAAAATAATGCAATTGCAACAAAAAAACAGGTTTTTGCTGATTTCTTTTGAAATCTTTTGTCATATTTTTGTAGATTCTGTGGGTTTATTAGAGAAAATGGTCAAATAAACTTGAGGTGAGTAAAGGAACCTAAGATTTTTACGACGAAACCCTTTTTTAATGTACAAAATCTTACTTAAAATAAGAAAATAATGCGACTGCAACAAAAAAACAGGTTTTCACTGATTTCTTTAAGAATCTTTTGCAATCTTTTTGTAGATTCTGTGGGTTTATTAGAAAAAATGGTCAAATAAACTTGATGTGAGCAAAGGAACCTAAGATTTTTACGACAAAACCCCTTTTTATGTACAAAATTTTACTTAAAATAAGAAAATTATGCAATTGCAACAATAAAACAGGTTTTTACTGAATTCTTTTGGAATCATTTGTAATATTTTTGTAGATTCTGTGGGTTTATTAGAAAAAATGGTCAAATAAACTTGAGGTGAGCAAAGAAGTGTAAGATTTTCACGACAAAACTCATTTTTATATACAAAAACTTTCTTAAAATAAGATAATAATGCAATTGCAACAAAAACACAGGTTTTCACTGATTTCTTTTGGAATCTTTTGTACATTTTTTGTAGATTCTTTGGGTTTATTAGAAAAAATGGTCAAATAAATTTGAGGTGAGCAAAGGAACCTAGTATTTTTACGACAAAACCCCTTTCTATGTACAAAAACTTAATTAAAATAAGAAATTAACGCCATTGCAACAAAAAAACAGGATTTCACTGATTTCAATTGGAATCTTTTAATATTTGTGTAGATTCTGTGGGTTTATTAGAAAAATGGTCAAATAAACATAACGTGAGCAAGGGAACCTAAGATTTTTACGACAAAACCCCTTTTTATGTAAAAAAACTTACTTAAAATAAGAAAATAATGCAATTGCAACAAAAAACAGGTTTTCACTTATTTCTTTTGGAATATCTTGTAATAGTTTTGTAGATTCTGTGGATTTATTAGAAAAAATGGTCAAACAAACTTGAGGTTAATAAAGGAAACTGAGATTTTTACGACAAAACCCCTTTTTGTGTACAAAAAATTACTTAAAATAAGAAAATAATGCAATTGCAACAAAAATACAGGTTTTCACTGATTTCTTTTGGAATCTTCTGTGATATTTTTGTAGATTCTGTGGGTTTATTAAAAAAAAGGTTTATTTGAATCAAAAACAACTATGTATACCAATGATTTTTAGCTCAATGAGTATTTTACGTCAATATATTTTTTTGTGAAAATTAGTAATTCTCTTAAATAAAATTAAAAACAGGTTTTCAGTGATTTCTTATGGAATCTTTTGTAATATTTTTGTAGATTCTGTGGGTTTATTAGAAGAAATGGTCAAATAATCTTAAGGTAAGCAAAGGAACCTATGATTTTTACGACAAAAATCCTTTTTATGTATAAAAACTTACTTAAAATAAGAAAAACAATGCAATTGCAACAAAAAAACAGGTTTTCACTAAATTCTTTTAGAATCTTTTGTAATATTTTTGTAGATTCTGTGGGTTTATTAGAAAAATGGTCAAATAAACTTGAGGTGAGCAAAGGAACCTAAGATTTTTACGACAAAACCCCTTTTTATGTTCAAAAACTTACTTAAAATAAGAAAAACAATGCAATTTCAACAAAAAAACAGGTTTTCACTGATTTCTTTTGGAATCTTTTGTAATATTTTTGTAGATTCTGTAGGTTTATTAGAAGAAATGGTCAAATAAACTTGAGGTGAGCAAAGGAACCTAAGATTTTTTGACAAAACCCCTTATTATGTACAAAAACTTACTTAAAATAAGAAAATAATGCAAATGCAACAAAAAAACAGGTTTTCACTGATTTCTTTTTGAATCTTTTGTTATATTTTTGTAGATTCTGTGGGTTTATTAGAAAAAATGGTCAAATAAACTTGAGGTGAGCAAAGGAACCTAAGATTTTAACGACAAAACCCCTTTTTATGTACAAAAACTTACTTAAAATAAGATAATAATGCAAATGCAACAAAAAAACAGGTTTTCACTGATTTCTTTTCCAATCTTTTGTAATATTTTTGTAAAATCTGTGGGTTTATTAGAAAAAGTGGTCAAATAAACTTGAGGTGAGCAAAGGAACCTAAGATTTTTACGACAAAACCCCTTTTTATGTACAAAAACTTACTTAAAATAAGAAAATAATGCAATTGTAACAAAAAAACAGGTTTTCACTGATTTCTTTTGGAATCTTTTGTAATAATTTTGTAGATTCAGTAAGTTTATTATAAAAATAGTTAAATAAACTTGAGGTAAGCAAAGGAACCTAAGATTTTTACGACAAAACCCCTTTTTATGTAAAAAAAAAAAAAAAACTTAAAATAAGAAAATAATACAATTGCAACGAAAAAACCGGTTTTCACTGATTTCTTTTGGAATCTTTTGTAAATATTTTTGTAGATTCTGTTCATTTATTAGAAAAAATGGTCAAATTAACTTGAGGTGAGCAAGGAAAACCTACGATTTTTACGACAAAACCCCTTTTTGATGCAAAAACTTACTTAAAATAAGAAAATAATGCAATTGCAACAAAAAAACAGGTTTTTGCTGATTTCTTTTGGAGTCTTTTGTAATATTTTTGTAGATTCTGTGGGTTTATTAGAAAAATGGTCAAATAAACTTGAGGTAAGCATAGGAACCTAAGATTTTTACGACAAAACCCCTTTTTTTGTGCAAAAACTTATTTAAAATCAGAAATTAAAAAAACAGCAAGAAAAAAACATGTTTTCACTGAATTCTTTTGGAATCTTTTGTAATATTTTTGTAGATTCTGTGGGTTTATTAGAAAAAATGGTCAAATAAACTTGAGGTAAGCAAAGGAACCTAAGATTTTCACGACAAAACCCCTTTTTATGTACAAAAACTTACTTAAAATAAAAATAAAATGCAATTGCAACAAAAAAACAGGTTTTCACTGATTTCTTTTGGATTCTTTTGGTATTTTTTATGTAGATTCTGTAGGTTTATTAGAAAAATGGTTAAATAAACTTCAGGTGAGCAAAGGAACCTAAGATTTTTACGACAAAACCCCTTTTTATGTACAAAAACTTACTTAAAATAAAACAATAATGCAATTGCAACAAAAAAACAGGTTTTGACTGATTTCTTTTGGAATCTTTTGTAATATTTTTGTAGATTCTGTGGATTTATTAGAAAAAATGGTCAAATAAACTTGAGGTGAGCAAAGGAACCTAAGATTTTTACGACAAAACCCCTTTTTATGTACAAAAACTTACTTAAAATAAGAAAATAATGTAATTGCAACAGAAAAACAGGTTTTTACGTATTTCTATTGGAATCTTTTGTAATATTTTTGTAGAATTTGTAGGTTTATTACAAAAAATGGTCAAATAAACTTGAGATGAGAAAAGGAACCAAAGATTTTTACGACAAAACCCTTTTTTATGTACAAAAACTTACTTAAAAAAATAATAAAATGCAAATGCAAAAAAAAAACAGGTTTTCACTGATTTCTTTTAGAGTTTTTTTTTTTTTTTTTTCTTTTTTTGTAATATTTTTGTAGATTATGAGTGTTTATTGAAAAAATGTTACATTGAATCAAAACGAACCACCCAAATCTACGTTTTTGAACTCAAGGAGTATATTATGTCGAGAAAGTTTTTTATGATAGTGAGTAATTTTCTGGAAAACATTCAAAAAACACTAATTTCTTTCGGAATCTTTTGTAATATTTTTGTAGATTCTGTGGGATTATTAGAAAAGATGTTTAAATAAACTTGAGGTGAGCAAAGGAACCTAAGTTTTTTACGAAAAAACCCCTTTTTCTGTACAAACTCTTACTTAATATAAAAAAATAATGCAAACGCAACAAAAAAAACAAGTTTTCAATGATTTCTTTTAGAATCTTTTGTAATATTTTTATAGATTCTGTGGGTTTATTAGAAAAAAGTTTTAATTAAACTTGAGGTGAGCAAAGGAACCTAAGTTTTTTACGACAAAACCCCTTTTTCTGTACAAAAACTTACTTAAAAAAATAATAAAATGCAAATGCAACAAAAAAACAGGTTTTCACTGATTTCTTTCAGAATATTTTGTAATATTTTTGTAGATTCTGAGGGTTTAATGAAAAAATGTTACATTGAATCAAACGAACCACCCAAATCTACGTTTTTTAACTCAAGGAGTATATTATGTCTATAAACTTTTTTATGAAAATGAGTAATTTTCTTTAAAACATTAAAAAAACTGTGGGTTTATTGAAAAATATATTCAATCAAAATGAACCACCCAAATCTACGTTTTTTAACTCAAGGAGTATATTATGTCGACAAACTTTTTTATGATAGTGAGTAATTTTCTGGAAAACATTTAAAAAACACTGATTTCTTTCGGAATCTTTTGTAATATTTTTGTAGATTCTGTGGGATTATTAGAAAAGATGTTTAAATAAACTTGAGGTGAGCAACGGAACCTAAGTTTTTTACGACAAAACGCCTTTTTCTGTACAAAAACTTTTTTAAAATAAGAAAATAACGCAAATGCAACAAAAAAACCAGGTTTTAACTGATCTCTTTTGGAATCTTGTGTAATATTTTGGTAGATTTTGTGGTTTTATCAAAAAAAAATGTTCAGCAAAACTTAAAGGTGAGCAAAGGAACCTTAGTTTTTTACGACAAAATAATTTTGTACCAAAACATACTTAAAATAAGAAAATAATGCAAATGCAACAAAAATACAGGTTTTAACTATTCCCTTTTGGAATCTTTTGTAATATTTTTGTAGATTCTGTGGTTTTATTAGAAAAAATGTTCAAATAAACTTTAGGTGAGAAAAGCAAACTAACATTTTTAATAAAAAACCCATTTTTATGTACAAAAACATAAAAACAATAAGAAAATAATGCAAATGCAACAAAAAAACAGGTTTTCACTGATTTCTTTTAGAGTCTTTTGTAAAACTTATGTAGATTCTGTGGGTTTATTAGAGAAAATGTTAAAATAAAACTGATGTGAGCAAAGGAACCTAGGTTTTTCAGGACAAAACCTCTTTTTCTGTACAAAAACTTAAATTATTAAAATAATGCAAATGCAACAAAAAAACAGATTTTCACTGATTTCTTTTAAAATCTTTTGTAATATTTTTGTAGATTTTGAGAGTTTATTAGAAAAAATGTTACATTGAATCAAAATGAACAACCGAAATCTACGTTTTTAAATTTACGGAGTATATTATGTCGACAAACTTTTTTATGAAAATAAGTAATTCTCTTAAAAACATTTAAAAAACACGTTTTCACTGATTTGTTTTGGAATCTTTTGTAATATTTTGTTAAATTATGTGGGTTTAGTAGAAAAGGTGTTTAAATAAACTTGAGGTAAGCAAGGAACCTAAGTTTTTTACAACAAAACCCCATTTCCATACAATAACTTACATAAAATAAGAAAGTAAAACAACTGAAACAAAATAAAGGTTTTCACTGATTTCTTTTGAAAATCTTTTGTATTATTTTTGTAGATTCTGTGAATTTATAAGAGAAGATGTTTAAATAAACTTAAGGTGAGAAAACGAACCTAAGTTTTTTGCGACAAAACCCCTTTTTCTGTACAAAAACTTACTTAAAATAAGAAAATAATGCAAATCCAACAAAAAAACAGGTTTTCACTGATTTCTTTTAGAATCTTTTGTAATATTTTTGTATATTTTGTGGGTTTATTAGAAAAAATGTTCAAATAAACTTTAGGCCAGCAAGGGAACCTAATTTTTTTACGACAAAACCCCTTTTTCTGTACAAAAACTTACATA
The DNA here is from genome assembly GCF_038396675.1 of Hydra vulgaris. Lineage (NCBI taxonomy): Eukaryota > Metazoa > Cnidaria > Hydrozoa > Anthoathecata > Hydridae > Hydra > Hydra vulgaris. The sequence goes on along the minus strand of NC_088934.1, from coordinate 25,449,210 downwards.
AAGTTAAAAAATTATGCAAATGCAACAAAAAAACAGGTTTTCACTGATTTCTTTTAGAATCTTTTGTAATATTTTTGTAGATTCTGTGGTTTATTATAAAAAATGTTACATTGAATTAAAATGAACCTTCCAAATCTTCGTTTTTTAACTCAAGGATTATATTATGTCGACAAACTTTTTTATGAAAATGAGTAATTCTCTACAAAACATTCAAAAAACAGGTTTTCACTGATTTCTTTCGGAATCTTTTGTAATATTTTTGTAGATTCTGTGGGTTTATTAGAAAAGATGTTTAAGTAAACTTGACGTGAGCAAAGGAACCTAAGTTTTTTTCGACAAAACCCCTTTTTCTGTACAAAAACTTATTTAAAATAAGAAAATAATGCAAATGCAACAAAAAAACAGGTTTTTACTGATTTTCTTTAGAATGTATTGTAAAATTTTTATAGATTCTGTAGGTTTATTAGAAAAAATGTTTTAGCAAACTTGAGGTGAGCAAAGAAACCTAAGTTTTTTACGACAAAACCCCTTTTTATGTACAAAAACCTAATTAAAAATAAGAAAATAATGCAATTGCAACAAAAAAAGAGGTTTTCACTGATTTCTTTTAGAATCTTTTGTAATATTTTGTAGATTCTGAGGGTTAATTGTAAAAAATGGTCAAATAAACTTGAGGTGAGCAAAGGAACCTAAGATTTTTACGACAAAACCCCTTTTTATGTACAAAAACCTAATTAAAAATAAGAAAATAATGCAATTGCAACAAAAAAACAAATTTTCACTGATATCTTTTGGAATCTTTTGTATTATTTTTGTAGATTCTGTGGGTTTATTAGAAAAAATGGTCAAATAAACTTAAAGTGAGCAAAGGAACCTAAGATTTTTACGACAAAACCCCTTTTTATGTACAAAAAATTACTTAAAATAAGAAAATAATGCAATTGGAACAAAAAAACAGGTTTTCACTGATTTCTTTTATAATCTTTTGTAATATTTTTGTAGCTTGTGTAGGTTTATTACAAAAAATGGTCAAATAAACTTGAGGTGAGCAAAGGAACCTAAGATTTTTACGACAAAACCCCTTTTTATCTACAAAAACTTACTTAAAATAAGAAAATAGACCAATTGCAACAAAAAAACAGGTTTTCACTGATTTGTGTTGGAATCTTTTGTAATATTTTTTCTGTAGAGTTCCGTGGGTTTAATAAAAAAAATGTTCAATTGAATTAAAAACAACCATGTATACCAATGTTTTTTAGCTCAAGGAGTATTTTATGTCGATTTACTTTTTTGTGAAAATGAGTAATTCTCTTGAAAAAAAATTTAAAAACAGGTTTTCACTAATTTCTTTTGGAATCTTTTGTAATATTTTTGTAGATTCTGTGGGTTTATTAAAGAAAAATGTGGAATAAACTTGAGGTGAGCAAAGGAACCTAAGATTTTTACGACAAAACCCCTTTTTATGTACAAAAACTTACTTAAATTAAGAAAATAATGCAATTGCAACAAAAAAACAAGTTTTTACTGATTTCTTTTGGAATCTTTTGTAATATTTTTGTAGATTCTGTGGGTTTATTAGAAAAATTGGTCAAATAAACTTGAGGTGAGCAAAGGAACCTAAGATTTTTACGATAAAACCTCTTTTAATGTACAAAAACTTACTTAAATTAAGAAAATAATGCAATTGCAACAAAAAAACAGGTTTTCACTGATTTCTTTTGGAATCTTTTGTAATATTTTTATAGATTCTGTGGGTTTATTAAAGAAAATGTTCATTTGAATTAAAAACAACCATGTATACCAATGGTTTTTAGCTCAAGGAGTATTTTATGTCCATAAACTTTTTTGTGAAAATGAGTAATTCTCTTAAAAAAAATTTAAAAACAGGTTTTCACTGATTTCTTTTGGAATCTTTTGTAATATTTTTGTAGATTCTGTAGGTTTATTAGAAAAAATGGTCAAATTAACTTGAGGTGAGCAAAGGAACCTAAGATTTTTACGACAAAACTCCTTTTTATATACAAAAACTTACTTAAAATAAGAAAATAATGCAATTGCAACAAAAAAACAAGTTTTCACTGATTTCTTTTGGAATCTTTTGTAATATTTTTGTAGATTCTGTGGGTTTTATAGAAAAAATGGTCAAATAAACTAGAGGTGAGCAAAGGAACCTAAGATATTTACGACAAAACCTCTTTTAATGTACCGAAACTTACTTAAAATAAGAAAATAATGCAATTGCAACAAAAAAACAGGTTTTTGCTGATTTCTTTTGGAATCTTTTGTAATATTTTTGTAGATTCTGTGGGTTTATTAAAAAAAATAGTCAAATAAAATTGAGGTGAGCAAAGGAACCTAAGATTTTTACGACAATCCCCTTTTATATAGAAAAACTTACTTAAAATAAGAAAATAATGCAATTGCAACAAAAAAACAAGTTTTCACTGATTTCTTTTGGAATCTTTTGTAATATTTTTGTAGATTCTTGTGGGTTTATTAAAAAAAATGTTCATTTGAATTAAAAACAAACATGCATACCAATGTTTTTTAGCTCAAGGAGTATTTTATGTCGAGATACTTTTTTGTGAAAAAGAGTAATTCTCCTAAATAAATTCAAAAACAGGTTTTCACTGATTTCTTTTGAAATCTTTTGTAATACTTTTGTAGATTTTGTGGGTTTATTAAAAAAAATGGTCAAATAAACTTGCTGTGAGCAAAGGAATCTAAGATTTTTACGACAAAACCCCTTTTATGTACAAAAACTTACTTAAAATAAAAAAATGCAATTGCAACAAAAAAACGGGTTTTCACTGGATTCTTTTAGAATCTTTTGTAATATTTTTGTAGATTCTGTGGGTTTATTAGAAATAAATGGTCAAATAAACTTGAAGTGAGCAAAGGAACCTAAAGATTTTTCGACAAAACCCCTTTTTATGTACAAAAACTTACTTAAAATAAGAAAATAATGCAATTGCAACAAAAAAACAGGTTTTTGCTGATTTCTTTAGGAATCTTTTGTAAAATTTTTAGAGATTCTGTGGGTTTATTACAAAATAATGGTCAAACAAACTTGAGATGAGCAAAGGAACCTAAGATTTTTACGACAAAATCCCTTTTTATGTACAAAAACTTACTTAAAATACGAAAATAATGCAATTGCAACAAAAAAACAGGTTTTCACGTATTTCTATTGGAATCTTTTGTAATATTTTTGTAGAATTTGTAGGTTTATTACATAAAATGGTCAAATAAACTTGAGATGAGAAAAAAGGAACCAAAGATTTTTACGACAAAACCCTTTTTTATGTACAAAAACTTACTTAAAAAAATAATAAAATGCAAATGCAAAAAAAAAACAGGTTTTCACTGATTTCTTTTAGAATCTTTTGTAATATTTTTGTAGATTATGAGTGTTTATTGAAAAAATGTTACATTGAATCAAAACGAACCACCCAAATCTACGTTTTTGAACTCAAGGAGTATATTATGTCGACAAACTTTTTTATGATAGTGAGTAATTTTCTGGAAAACATTCAAAAAACACTGATTTCTTTCGGAATCTTTTGTAATATTTTTGTAGATTCTGTGGGATTATTAGAAAAGATGTTTAAATAAACTTGAGGTGAGCAAAGGAACCTAAGTTTTTTACAAAAAAACCCCTTTTCTGCTATAAAAGACTCTTACTCTAATATTAAAAAATAATGCAAACGCAACAAAAAAAAACAAGTTTTCAATGATTTCTTTTAGAATCTTTTGTAACATTTTTTGTAGATTCTGTGGGTTTATTAGAAAAAAGTTTTAATTAAACTTGAGGTGAGCAAAGGAACCTAAGTTTTTTACGACAAAACCCCTTTTTTATGTACAAAAACTTACTTAAAAAAATAATAAAATGCAAATGCAACAAAAAAACAGGTTTTCACTGATATCTTTTAGAATATTTTGTGAAATATTTTTGTAGATTCTGAGGGTTTAATGAAAAATGTTACATTGAATTAAAATAAAAATGAGACCCAAATCTACGTTTTTTAACTCAAGGAGTATATTATGTCTATAAACTTTTTTATGAAAATGAGTAATTTTCTTTAAAACATTAAAAAAACTGTGGGTTTATTGAAAAAAAAATATATTGAATCAAAATGAACCACCCAAATCTACGTTTTTTAACTCAAGGAGTATATTATGTCGACAAACTTTTTTATGAAAGTGAGTAATTTTCTGGAAAACATTTAAAAAACACTGATTTCTTTCGGAATCTTTTGTAATATTTTTGTAGATTCTGTGGGATTATTAGAAAAGATGTTTAAATAAACTTGAGGTGAGCAACGGAACCTAAGTTTTTTACGACAAAACGCCTTTTTGTACAAAAACTTTTTTAAATAAGAAAATAACGCAAATGCAACAAAAAAACCAGGTTTTAACTGATCTCTTTTGGAATCTTGTGTAATATTTTGGTAAGTTTTGTGGTTTTATCAAAAAAAATGTTCAACAAAACTTAAGGTGAGCTATGAAACCTTAGTTTTTTACGACAAAATTATTTTTTGTACCAAAACATACTTAAAATAAGAAAATAATGCAAATGCAACAAAAATACAGGTTTTAACTATTCCCTTTTGGAATCTTTTGTAGAATATTTTGAGATTTTGTGGTTTTATTAAGAAAAAAAATGTTCAAATAAGCTTTAGGTGAGCAAACGAAACTAAGTTTTTTACGTCAAAACCCCTTCTTTTGTACAAAAACATACATAAAGTAAGAAAATTATGCAAATGCAACAAAAAAACAGGTTTTCACTGATTTCTTTTAGAATCTTTTGTAAAACTTATGTAGATTCTGTGGGTTTATTAGAGAAAATGTTAAAATAAAACTGATGTGAGCAAAGGAACCTAGGTTTTTCAGGACAAAACCTCTTTTTCTGTACAAAAACTTAAATTAATAAAATAATGCAAATGCAACAAAAAAACAGATTTTCACTGATTTCTTTTAAAATCTTTTGTAATATTTTTGTAGATTTTGAGAGTTTATTAGAAAAAATGTTACATTGAATCAAAATGAACAACCGAAATCTACGTTTTTAAATTTACGGAGTATATTATGTCGACAAACTTTTTTATGAAAATAAGTAATTCTCTTAAAAACATTAAAAAACACGTTTTCACTGATTTGTTTTGGAATCTTTTGTAATATTTTGTTAAATTATGTGGATTTAGTAGAAAAGGTGTTTAAATAAACTTGAGGTAAGCAAAGGAACCTAAGTTTTTTACAACAAAACCCCATTTCCATACAATAACTTACATAAAATAAGAAAGTAAAACAACTGAAACAAAATAAAGGTTTTCACTGATTTCTTTTGAAATCTTTTGTATTATTTTTGTAGATTCTGTGAATTTATAAGAGAAGATGTTTAAATAAACTTAAGGTGAGAAAACGAACCTAAGTTTTTTGCGACAAAACCCCTTTTTCTGTACAAAAACTTACTTAAAATAAGAAAATAATGCAAATCCAACAAAAAAACAGGTTTTCACTGATTTCTTTTAGAATCTTTTGTAATATTTTTGTAGATTCTGTGGGTTTATTAGAAAAATGTTCAAATAAACTTTAGGTGAGCAAAGGAACCTAATTTTTTTACGACAAAACCCCTTTTTCTGTACAAAAACTTACATAAAGTTAAAAAATTATGCAAATGCAACAAAAAAACAGGTTTTCACTGATTTCTTTTAGAATCTTTTGTAATATTTTTGTAGATTCTGTGGTTTATTATAAAAAATGTTACATTGAATTAAAATGAACCTTCCAAATCTTCGTTTTTTAACTCAAGGATTATATTATGTCGACAAACTTTTTTATGAAAATGAGTAATTCTCTACAAAACATTCAAAAAACAGGTTTTCACTGATTTCTTTCGGAATCTTTTGTAATATTTTTGTAGATTCTGTGGGTTTATTAGAAAAGATGTTTAAGTAAACTTGACGTGAGCAAGGGAACCTAAGTTTTTTTGACAAAACCCCTTTTTCTGTACAAAAACTTACTTAAAATAAGAAAATAATGCAAATGCAACAAAAAAACAGGTTTTTACTGATTTTCTTTAGAATGTATTGTAAAATTTTTATAGATTCTGTAGGTTTATTAGAAAAAATGTTTAAGCAAACTTGAGGTGAGCAAAGAAACCTAAGTTTTTTACGACAAAACCCCTTTTTATGTACAAAAACCTAATTAAAAATAAGAAAATAATGCAATTGCAACAAAAAAAGAGGTTTTCACTGATTTCTTTTAGAATCTTTTGTAATATTTTGTAGATTCTGAGGGTTAATTGTAAAAAATGGTCAAATAAACTTGAGGTGAGCAAGGTAACGAGATTTTTACGACAAAACCCCTTTTTATGTACAAAAACCTAATTAAAAATAAGAAAATAATGCAATTGCAACAAAAAAACAAGTTTTCACTGATATCTTTTGGAATCTTTTGTAATATTTTTGTAGATTCTGTGGGTTTATTAGAAAAAATGGTCAAATAAACTTAAAGTGAGCAAAGGAACCTAAGGTTTTTACGACAAAACCCCGTTTTTTGTACAAAAACTTACTTAAAATTTGAAAATAATGCAATTGCAATAAAAAAACAGGTTTTTACTGATTTCTTTCGGAATCTTTTGTAATATTTTTGTAGATTCTGTGGGTTTATTAGAAAAAATGGTCAAATAAACTTAAGTTGAGCAGAGGAACCTAAGATATTTACGACAAAACCGCTTTTTTGTACAAAAACGTACTTAAAATAAGAAAAAATGCAATTGCAACAAAAAAACAGGTTTTCACTGATTTCTTTTGGAATCTTTTGTTATAATTTGAGAGTATTCTGTGGGTTTATTAAAGAAAATGTTCATTTGAATTAAAAACAACCATGTATACCAATGTTTTTTATCTCAAGGAGTATTTTATGTCCATAAACTTTTTTGTGAAAATGAGTAATTCTCTTAAAAAAAATTTAAAAACAGGTTTTCAATGATTTCTTTTGGAATCTTTTGTAATATTTTTGTAGGTTCTGTGGGTTTATTAGAAAAAATGGTTAAATCAACTTGAGGTGAGCAAAGGAACCTAAGATTTTTACGACAAAACCCCTTTTTATGTACAAAAACTAACTTACAATAAGAAAATAATGCAAATGCAACAAAAAAACAGGTTTTCACTGATTTCTTTTGGAATCTTTTGTAATAATTTTGTAGATTCTGTGGGTTTATTAGAAAAAATGGTCAAATAAACGTGAGGTGAGCAAAGGAACCTAAGATTTTCACGACAAAACCCCATTTTATGTACAAAAACTTATTTAAAATAAGAAAATAATGCAAATGCAACAAAAAAACAGGTTTTCACTGATTTCTTTTGGAATTTATTGTAATATTTTTGTAGGTTCTGTGGGTTTATTAGAAAAAATGGTTAAATCAACTTGAGGTGAGCAAAGGAACCTAAGATTTTTACGACAAAACCTCTTTTAATGTACCGAAACTTACTTAAAATAAGAAAATAATGCAATTGCAACAAAAAAACAGGTTTTGGCTGATTTCTTTTGGAATCTTTTGTAATATTTTTGTAGATTCTGTGGGTTTATTAAAAAAAATAGTCAAATACAATTGAGGTGAGCAAAGGAACCTAGATTTTTACGACAAAACCCCTTTTTATATAGAAAAACTTACTTAAAATAAGAAAATATTGCAATTGCAACCAAAAAACAAGTTTTCACTGATTTCTTTTGGAATCTTTTGTAATATTTTTGTAGATTCTGTGGGTTTATTAAAAAAAATGTTCATTTGAATTAAAAACAACCATGCATACCAATGTTTTTTAGCTCAAGGAGTATTTTATGTCGAGATACTTTTTTGTGAAAAAGAGTAATTCTCCTAAATAAATTCAAAAACAGGTTTTCACTGATTTCTTTTGAAATCTTTTGTAATACTTTTGTAGATTTTGTGGGTTTATTAAAAAAATGGTCAAATAAACTTGATGTGAGCAAAGGAATCTAAGATTTTTACGACAAAACCCCTTTTTATGTACAAAAACTTACTTAAAATAAAAAAATGCAATTGCAACAAAAAAACGGGTTTTCACAGGATTCTTTTAGAATCTTTTGTAATATTTTTGTAGATTCTGTGGGTTTATTAGAAATAAATGGTCAAATAAACTTGAAGTAAGCAAGGGAACCTAAGATTTTTACGACAAAACCCCTTTTTATGTACAAAAAATTACTTAAAATAAGAAAATAATGCAATTGCAACAAAAAAACAGGTTTTCACTGATTTCTTTTTAAATCTTTTGTATTATTATTGTAGATCTGTAGGTTTATTAAAAAAATCGGTCAAAAACTTGGAGGTGAGCATAGGAACCTAAGATTTTTACGACAAGACCCCTTTTTATGTACAAAAACTTACTTAAATTAAAAAAATTATGCAATTGCAACAAAAAAACAGGTTTCCACTGATTTCTTTTGGAATCTTTTGTAATAATTTTGTAGATTCTGTAGGTTTATTAGAAAAAATGGTAAAATAAACTTGAGGTGAGCAAAGGAACCTAAGATTTTTACGACAAAACCCCTTTTTTTGAACAAATACTTTCTTAAAATAAAAAAATAATGCAAATGCAACAAAAAAACAGATTTTCACTGATTTCTTTCAGAATCGTTTGTAATATTTTTGTTGAACCTGTGGGTTTATTAAAAAATATGATTAAATAAACTAGAGGTGAGCAAAAAAACCTAAGTTTTTTACGACAAAACACCTCTTTCTGTACAAAAACGTACTTAAAATAAGAAAATAATGCAAATGCAACAAAAAACAGGTTTTCACTGATTTCTTTTTAAGTCATTCGTTATATTTTTTAGATTCTCTAAGTTTATCAGAAAAAGTGTTACATTGAATCAAAATGAAAAACCCAAATCTGCGTTTTTTTACTCAAGGAGTTTTTATGTCTATAAACTTTTTTATGAAAATGAGAAATTCTCTAAAAAACATTCAAAAAACAGCTTTTAACTGACTTCTTTTAAAATCATGTGTATTATTTTTGTAGATTCTGTAGGTTTATTAGAAAAAATGTTAAATTAAACTTAAGGTAAGCAAAGAACCTAAGTTATTTACGACAAAACCCCTTTTTCTATAAAAAAACTTACTTAAATCAAGATGATAATGCAAATGCAACAAAAAAACAGATTTTCACTATTTTCTTTTAAAATTGTTTGTAATATCTTTATAGATTCTGTGGGTTTATTAGTAAAAATGTTTAAAAAAACTTAAGATGTGCAAAGAAACCTAAGTTTTTTATGACAAAACACCTTTTTCTGTACAAAATCTTTTTTAAAATAAGAAAATAATGCAAATGCAACATAAAAACAGGTTTTCACTGATTTCTTTTAAAATCTTTTGTAATATTTTTGTAAATTCTGTGATTTTATTAGAAAAAATAGTCAAATAAACTTAAGGTGAATAAAGGAGCCTAAGATTTTTACATCAAAAACCCCTTTTTATGTACAAAAACTTACTAAAAATAAGAAAATAATGCAATTGCAACAAAAAAACAGGTTTTCACTGATTTCTTTTGGAATCTTTTGTAATATTTTTGTAGATTCTGTGGGTTTATTAGAAAAAATGGTCAAATAAACTTGAGGTGAGCAAAGAAACCTAAGATTTTTACGACAAAACCCTTTTCATGTACAAAAACTTACTTGAAATAAGAAATTAAAAAAAAGCAACAAAAAAACAGGTTTTTACTGATTCCTTTTAGAATCTTTTGAAATATTTTCGTCGATTCTGTGGGTTTATTAGAACGAATGGTCAAATAAACTTGAGGTGAGCAAAGGAACCTAAGATTTTTACGACTTAAACCCCTTTTTATGTACAAAAACTTACTTAAAGTAAGAAATTAATGCAATTGCAACAAAAAAACAGGTTTTCACTGATTTCTTTTGGAATCTTTTGTAATATTTTTGTAGATTCTGTAAGTTTATTAGAAAAAATAGTCAAATAAACTTGAGGTGAGCAAAGGAACCTAAGATTTTTCCTACAAAACCCCTTTTTATATACAAAAACTTTCTTAAAATAAGAAAATAATGCAATTGCAACAAAAAAACAGGTTTTTGCCGATTTCTTTAGGAATCTTTTGTAATATTTTTGTAGATTCTGTGGGTTTATTAAAAAAAATGGTCAAATAAACTTGAGGTGTGCAAAGGAACCTAAGATTTTTACGACAAAACCCCTTTTTATGTACAAAAACTTACTTAAAAATAAGAAAATAATGCAATTGCAACAAAAAAACAGGTTTTACTTAATTTAATTTGGATCTTTTGTAATATTTTTGTAGAATCTGTGGGTTTATTAAATAAAATGTTCAAATAAACTTGAGGTGAGCAAAGAAACCTAAGATTTTTACGCGACAAAACCCCTTTTTATGTACTAAAACTTACTTAAAATAAGAAAATAATGCAATTGCAACAAAAAACAGGTTTTTGCTGATTTCTTTTGGAATCTTTTGTCATATTTTTGTAGATTCTGTGGTTTTATTAAAGAAAATGGTTAAATAAACTTAAGGTGAGTAAAGGAACCTAAGATTTTTACGACGAAACCCTTTTTTTATGTACAAAATCTTACTTAAAATAAGAAAATAATGCGATTGCAACAAAAAAACAGGTTTTCACTGAATTCCTTTTTAAGAATCTTTTGTAATCTTTTTGTAGATTCTGTGGGTTTATTATAAAAAATGGTCAAATAAACTTGATGTGAGCAAAGGAACCTAAGATTTTTACGACAAAACCCCTTTTTATGTACAAAATTTTACTTAAAATAAGAAAATAATGCAATTGCAACAATAAAACAGGTTTCTACTGATTTCTTTTGGAATCATTTGTAATATTTTTGTATGTGGTTTTATTAGAAAAAATGGTCAAATAAACTTGAGGTGAGCAAAGGAGTGTAAGATTTTCACGACGAAACTCATTTTTATATACAAAAACTTTCTTAAAATAAGATAATAATGCAATTGCAACAAAAACACAGGTTTTCACTGATTTCTTTTGGAATCTTTTGTAATATTTTTGTAGATTTTTTGGGTTTATTAGAAAAAATGGTCAAATAAACTTGAGGTGAGCAAAGGAACCTAGTATTTTTACTAAAGAACCCCTTTCTATGTACAAAAACTTAATTAAAATAAGAAATTAAAGCCATTGCAACAAAAAAACAGGATTTCACTGATTTCAATTGGAATCTTTTGTAATATTTGTGTAGATTCTGTGGGTTTATTAGAAAAAATGGTCAAATAAACATAACGTGAGCAATGGAACCTAAGATTTTTACGACAAAACCCCATTTTATGTACAAAAACTTACTTAAAATAAGAAAATAATGCAATTGCAACAAAAAAACAGGTTTTCACTTATTTCTTTTAAAATGTCTTGTAATAGTTTTGTAGATTCTGTGGGTTTATTAGAAAAATGTCTAAACAAACTTGAGGTTACTAAAGGAACCTAAGATTTTTACGACAAAACCCCTTTTTGTGTACAAAAAATTACTTAAAATAAGAAAATAATGCTATTGCAACAAAAATACAGGTTTTCACTGATTTCTTTAGGAATCTTTTGTGATATTTTTGTAGATTCTGTGGGTTTATTAAATAAAATGTTCAAATAAACTTGAGGTGAGCAAAGAAACCTAAGATTTTTACGACAAAACCCCTTTTTATGTACTAAAACTTACTTAAAATAAGAAAATAATGCAATTGCAACAAAAAAACAGGTTTTTGCTGATTTCTTTTGGAATCTTTTGTCATATTTTTGTAGATTCTGTGGTTTTATTAGAGAAAATGGTCAAATAAACTTAAGGTGAGTAAAGGAACCTAAGATTTTTACGACGAAACCCTTTTTTTGTGTACAAAATCTTACTTAAAATAAGAAAATAATGCGATTGCAACAAAAAAACAGGTTTTCACTGATTTCTTTAAGAATCTTTTGTAATCTTTTTGTAGATTCTGTGTTTTATTATAAAAAATGGTCAAATAAACTTGATGTGAGCAAAGGAACCTAAGATTTTTACGACAAAACCCCTTTTTATGTACAAAATTTTACTTAAAATAAGAAAATAATGCAATTGCAACAATAAAACAGGTTTCTACTGATTTCTTTTGGAATCATTTGTAATATTTTTGTAGATTCTGTGGGTTTATTAGAAAAAATGGTCAAATAAACTTGAGGTGAGCAAAGGAGTGTAAGATTTTCACGACGAAACTCATTTTTATATACAAAAACTTTCTTAAAATATGATAATAATGCAATTGCAACAAAAACACAGGTTTTCACTGATTTCTTTTGGAATCTTTTGTAATATTTTTGTAGATTCTTTGGGTTTATAAGAAAAAATGGTCAAATAAACTTGAGGTGAGCAAAGGAACCTAGTATTTTTACGACAAAACCCCTTTCTATGTACAAAAACTTAATTAAAATAAGAAATTAAAGCCATTGCAACAAAAAAACAGGATTTCACTGATTTCAATTGGAATCTTTTGTAATATTTGTGTAGATTCTGTGGGTTTATTAGAAAAAATGGTCAAATAAACATAACGTGAGCAAAGGAACCTAAGATTTTTACGACAAAATCCCTTTTTATGTACAAAAACTTACTTAAAATAAGAAAATAATGCAATTGCAACAAAAAAACAGGTTTTCACTGATTTCTTTTGGAATCTTTTGTAATATTTTTGTAGATTCTGTGGGTTTATTGCAGAAAATGTTCATTTGAAATAAAAACAACCATGTATACCAATGTTTTTTAGCTCAAGGAGTATTTTATGTCGATAAACTTTTTTGTGAAAATGAGTTATTCTCTTAAAAAAAATTTAAAAACAGGTTTTCACTGATTTCTTTTGGAATCTTTTGTAATATTTTTGTAGAATCTGTGGGTTTATTAGAAAATGTTCATTTGAATTAAAAACAAACATGTATACCAATGTTTTTTTTATCAAGGAGTATTTTATGTCGATAAACTTTTTTGTGAAAATGAGTTATTCTCTTAAAAAAAATTTAAAAACAGGTTTTCACTGATTTCTTTTGGAATCTTTTGTAATATTTTTGTAGAATCTGTGGGTTTATTAGAAAAAATGGTCAAATAAACTTGAGGTGAGCAAAGGAACCTAAGATTTTTACGACAAAATCCCTTTTTATGTACAAAAACTTACTTAAAATAAGAAAATAATGCAATTGCAACAAAAAAACAGGTTTTCACTGATTTCTTTTGGAATCTTTTGTAATATTTTTGTAGATTCTGTGGGTTTATTGCAGAAAATGTTCATTTGAAATAAAAACAACCATGTATACCAATGTTTTTTAGCTCAAGGAGTATTTTATGTCGATAAACTTTTTTGTGAAAATGAGTTATTCTCTTAAAAAAAATTTAAAAACAGGTTTTCACTGATTTCTTTTGGAATCTTTTGTAATATTTTTGTAGAATCTGTGGGTTTATTAGAAAAAATGGTCAAATAAACTTGAGGTGAGCAAAGGAACCTAAGATTTTTACGACAAAACCCCTTTTTATGTACAAAAATTACTTAAAATAAGAAAATAATGCAATTGCAACAAAAAAACAGGTTTTCACTGATTTCTTTTGGAATCTTTTGTAATATTTTTGTAGAATCTGTGGGTTTATTAGAAAAAATAGTCAAATAAAATTGAGGTGAGCAAAGGAACCTAAGATTTTTACGACAAAACCCCTTTTTATATACAAAAACTTACTTAAAATAAGAAAATAATGCAATTGCAACAAAAAAACAAGTTTTCACTGATTTCTTTTGGAATCTTTTGTAATATTTTTGTAGATTCTGTGGGTTTATTAAAGAAAACGTTCATTTGAATTAAAAACAACCATGCATACCAATGTTTTTTAGCTCAAGGAGTATTTTATGTCGATTTACTTTTTTGTGAAAAAGAGTAATTCTCCTAAATAAATTCAAAAACAGGTTTTAACTGATTTCTTTTGAAATCTTTTGTAATACTTTTGTAGATTTTGTGGGTTCATTAAAAAAAATGGTCAAATAAACTTGATGTGAGCAAAGGAATCTAAGATTTTTACGACAAAACCCCTTTTTATGTACAAAAACTTTCTTAAAATAAAAAAAAATGCAAAATGCAACAAAAAAACGGGTTTTCACTGGATTCTTTTAGAATCTTTTGTAATATTTTTGTAGATTCTGTGGGTTTATTAGAAAAAATGGTCAAATAAACTTAAAGTGAGCAAAGGAACCTAAGATTTTTACGACAAAACCCCTTTATATGTACAAAAAATTACTTAAAATAAGAAAATAATGCAATTGCAACAAAAAAACAGGTTTTCACTGATTTCTTTTTAAGTATTTTATATTATTATTGTAGATTCTGTAGGTTTATTAAAAAAAATAGTCAAATAAACTTGAGGTGAGCAAAGGAGCCTATGATTTTAACGACAAAACCCCTTTTTATGTACAAAAACATACTTAAAATAAGAAATTAAAAAAACAGCAACAAAAAAACAGGTTTTTACTGATTCCTTATAGAATCTTTTGAAATATTTTTGTAGATTCTGTGGGTTTATTAGAAAGAATGGTAAAATAAACTTGAGGTGAGCAAAGGAACCTAAGATTTTTACGAAAAAACCCCTTTTTATGAACAAAAACTTACTTAAAATAAGAAATTAATGCAATTGCAACAAAAAAACAGGTGTTCACTGATTTCTTTTGGAATCTTTTGTAATATTTTTGTAGATTCTTTGAATTTATTAAAAAAAATGGTCAAATAAACTTGAGATGAGCAAAGGAACCTAAGATTTTTACGACAAAACCCCTTTTTTTGAACAAATACTTTCTTAAAATAAAAAAATAATGCAAATGCAACAAAAAAACAGATTTTCACTGATTTCTTTCAGAATCGTTTGTAATATTTTTGTTGATTCTGTGGGTTTATTAAAAAAAATGATTAAATAAAATAGAGGTGAGCAAAGAAACCTAAGTTTTTTACGACAAAGCACCTCTTTCTGTACAAAAACCTACTTAAAATAAGAAAATAATGCAATTGCAACAAAAAAACAGGTTTTCACTGATTTCTTTTGAAATTTTTTGTAATATTTTTGAAGATTTTGTGGGTTCATTAGAAAAAATGGTCAAATAAACTTGAGGTGAGCAAAGGAACCTAAGATTTTTACAATAAAACCCCTTTTTATGTACAAAAACTTACTTAAAATAAAAAAAAAATGCAATTGCAACAAAAAAACGGGTTTTCACTGGATTTTTTTAGAATCTTTTGTAATAGTTTTGTAGATTCGGTATGTTTATTAGAAAAAATGGTCAAACAAACTTTAGGTAAGCAAAGGAACCTAAGATTTTTACGACAAAACCCCTTTTTAAGTACAAAAACTTACTTAAAATAAGAAAATAATGCAATTGCAACAAAAAAACAGGCTTTCACTGATTTATTATGGAATCTTTTGTAATATTTTTGTCGATTCTGTTGGTTTATTTAAATAAAGGTTTATTTGAATCAAAAACAACCATGTATACCAATGTTTTTTAGCTCAAGGAGTATTTTATGTCGAGATATTTTTTTGTGAAAAAGAGTAATTCTCCTAAATAAATTCAAAAACAGGTTTTCACTGATTTCTTTTAGAATCTTTTGTAATATTTTTGTAGATTCTGTGGGTTTATTAGAAAAAATTGTCAAACAAACTTTAGGTAAGCAAAGGAACCTAAGATTTTTACGACAAAATCCCTTTTTAAGTACAAAAATTTACTTAAAATAAGAAAATAATGCAATTGCAACAAAAAAACAGGTTTTCACTGATTTCTTTTGGAATCTTTTGTAAAATTTTTGTAGATTTTGTGGGTTCATTAAAAGAAATGGTCAAATAAACTTGAGGTGAGCAAAGGAATCTAAGATTTTTACGACAAAACCCCTTTTTATGTACAAAAACTAACTTAAAATAAAAAAAAATACAATTGCAACAAAAAAACAGGTTTTTACTGATTTCTTTTGAAATCTTTTGTAATAATTTTGTAGATATTGTAGGTTTATTAGAAAAAATGGTCAAATAAGCTTGAGGTGAGCAAAGGAACCAAAGATTTTTACGACAAAACCCCTTTTTATGTACAAAAACTTACTAAAAATAAAAAAATAAAGGAGTTTTAACAAAAAAACAGGTTTTCACTGATTTCTTTTGGAATCTATTGTAATATTTTTGTAGATTCTGTGAGTGTATTAGAAAAAATGGTCAAATAACCTTGAGGTGAGCAAAGGAGCCTAAGATTTTTACGACAAAACGCCTTTTTATTTACAAAAACATACTTAAAATAAGAAATTAAAAAAACAGCAACAAAAAAACAGGTTTTTTCTGATTCCTTATAGAATCTTTTGAAATATTTTTGTAGGTTCTGTGGGTTTATTAGAAAGAATGGTAAAATAAACTTGAGGTGAGCAAAGGAACCTAAGATTTTTACGACAAAACCCCTTTTTATGTACAAAAACTTACTTAAAATAAGAAATTAATGCAATTGCAACAAAAAAATAGGTGTTCACTGATTTCTTTTGGAATCTTTTGTCATATTTTTGTAGATTTTTTGGGTTTATTAGAAAAAGTGGTCAAATAAACTTGAGGTGAGCAAAGGAACCTAAGATTTTTACGAAAAAACCCCTTTTTATGTACAAAAACTTACTTAAAATAAGAAATTAATGATATTGCAACAAAAAAACAGGTGTTCAGTGATTTCTTTTGGAATCTTATGTAATATTTTTGTAGATTTTTTGAATTTATTAGAAAAAATGGTCAAATAAACTTAAGGTGAGCAAAGGAACCTAAGATTTTTACGACAAAACCCCTTTTTAGGTACAAAAACTTACTTAAAATAAAAAAAAAATGCAATTGCAACAAAAAAACGGGTTTTCACTGGATTCTTTTGGAATCTTTTGTAATATTTTTGTAGATTTTGTGGGTTTATTAGAAAAAGTGGTCAAATAAACTTGAGGTGAGCAAAGGAACCTAAGATTTTTACGACAAAACCCCTTTTTATATACAAAAACTTATTAAAATAAAAGAAATAATGCAATTGCAACAAAAAAACAGGTTTTCACTGATTTCTTTTGGAATCTTTTGTAATATTTTTGTAGATTTTTTGAATTTATTAGAAAAAATGGTCAAAGAAACTTAAGGTGAGCAAAGGAACCTAAGATTTTTACGACAAAACCCCTTTTTATGTACAAAAACTAACTTAAAATAAAAAAAAATGCAATTGCAACAAAAAAACGGGTTTTCACTGGATTCTTTTAGAATCTTTTGTAATATTTTTGTAGATTCTGTGGGTTTATTAGAAAAAATGGTCAAATAAACTTGAAGTGAGCAAAGGAACCTAAGATTTTTACGACAAAACCCCTTTTTATGTACAAAAAATTACTTAAAATAAGAAAATAATGCAATTGCAACAAAAAAACAGGTTTTCACTGATTTCTTTTGAAATCTTTTGTAATAATTTTGTGGATATTGTAGGTTTATTAGAAAAAATGGTCAAATAAACTTGAGGTGAGCAAAGGAACCTAAGATTTTTACGACAAAACCCCTTTTTATGTACAAAAACTTACTAAAAATAAAAATTTCAATGCAATTGTAACAAAAAAACAAGTTTTCACTGATTTCTTTTGTAATCTTTTGTAATATTTTTGTAGATTCTGTGAGTGTATTAGAAAAAATGGTCAAATAAACTTGAGGTGAGCAAAGGAGCCTAAGATTTTTACGACAAAACGCCTTTTTATTTACAAAAACATACTTAAAATAAGAAATTAAAAAAACAGCAACAAAAAAACAGGTTTTTTCTGATTCCTTATAGAATCTTTTGAAATATTTTTGTAGAGTCTGTGGGTTTATTAGAAAGAATGGTAAAATAAACTTGAGGTGAGCCAAGGAACCTAATATTTTTACGACAAAACCCCTTTTTATGTACAAAAACTTACTTAAAATAAGAAATTAATGCAATTGCAACAAAAAAATAGGTGTTCACTGATTTCTTTTGGAATCTTTTGTCATATTTTTGTAGATTTTGTAGGTTTATTAGAAAAAGTGGTCAAATAAACTTGAGGTGAGCAAAGGAACCTAAGATTTTTACGAAAAAACCCCTTTTTATTTACAAAAACTTACTTAAAATAAGAAATTAATGCAATTGCAACAAAAAAACAGGTGTTCAGTGATTTCTTTTGGAATCTTATGTAATATTTTTGTAGATTTTTTGAATTTATTAGAAAAAATGGTCAAATAAACTTAAGGTGAGCAAAGGAACCTAAGATTTTTACGACAAAACCCCTTTTTATGTACAAAAACTTACTTAAAATAAAAAAAAAATGCAATTGCAACAAAAAAACGGGTTTTCACTGGATTCTTTTGGAATCTTTTGTAATATTTTTGTAGATTTTGTGGGTTTATTAGAAAAAGTGGTCAAATAAACTTGAGGTGAGCAAAGGAACCTAAGATTTTTACGACAAAACCCCTTTTTATATACAAAAACTTATTAAAATAAAAGAAATAATGCAATTGCAACAAAAAAACAGGTTTTCACTGATTTCTTTTGGAATCTTTTGTAATATTTTTGTAGATTTTTTAAATTTATTAGAAAAAATGGTCAAATAAACTTAAGGTGAGCAAAGGAACCTAAGATTTTTACGACAAAACCCCTTTTTATGTACAAAAACTTACTTAAAATAAAAAAAAAATGCAATTGCAACAAAAAAACGGGTTTTCACTGGATTCTTTTGGAATCTTTTGTAATATTTTTGTAGATTTTGTGGGTTTATTAGAAAAAGTGGTCAAATAAACTTGAGGTGAGCAAAGGAACCTAAGATTTTTACGACAAAACCCCTTTTTATTTACAAAAACATACTTAAAATAAGAAATTAAAAAAACAGCAACAAAAAAACAGGTTTTTTCTGATTCCTTATAGAATCTTTTGAAATATTTTTGTAGATTCTGTGGGTTTATTAGAAAGAATGGTAAAATAAACTTGAGGTGAGCAAAGGAACCTAAGATTTTTACGACAAAACCCCTTTTTATGTACAAAAACTTACTTAAAATAAGAAATTAATGCAATTGCAACAAAAAAACAGGTGTTCACTGATTTCTTTTGGAATCTTTTGTCATATTTTTGTAGATTTTGTGGGTTTATTAGAAAAAGTGGTCAAATAAACTTGAGGTGAGCAAAGGAACCTAAGATTTTTACGACAAAACCCCTTTTTATATACAAAAACTTATTAAAATAAAAGAAATAATGCAATTGCAACAAAAAAACAGGTTTTCACTGATTTCTTTCGGAATCTTTTGTAATATTTTTGTAGATTTTTTGAATTTATTAGAAAAAATGGTCAAATAAACTTAAGGTGAGCAAAGGAACCTAAGATTTTTACGACAAAACCCCTTTTTATGTACAAAAACTTACTTAAAATAAAAAAAAAATGCAATTGCAACAAAAAAACGGGTTTTCACTGGATTCTTTTGGAATCTTTTGTAATATTTTTGTAGATTTTGTGGGTTTATTAGAAAAAGTGGTCAAATAAACTTGAGGTGAGCAAAGGAACCTAAGATTTTTACGACAAAACCCCTTTTTATTTACAAAAACATACTTAAAATAAGAAATTAAAAAAACAGCAACAAAAAAACAGGTTTTTTCTGATTCCTTATAGAATCTTTTGAAATATATTTGTAGATTCTGTGGGTTTATTAGAAAGAATGGTAAAATAAACTTGAGGTGAGCAAAGGATCCTAAGATTTTTACGACAAAACCCCTTTTTATGTACAAAAACTTACTTAAAATAAGAAATTAATGCAATTGCAACAAAAAAACAGGTGTTCACTGATTTCTTTTGGAATCTTTTGTCATATTTTTGTAGATTTTGTGGGTTTATTAGAAAAAGTGGTCAAATAAACTTGAGGTGAGCAAAGGAACCTAAGATTTTTACGAAAAAACCCCTTTTTATTTACAAAAACTTACTTAAAATAAGAAATTAATGCAATTGCAACAAAAAAACAGGTGTTTAGTGATTTCTTTTGGAATCTTATGTAATATTTTTGTAGATTTTTTGAATTTATTAGAAAAAATGGTCAAATAAACTTAAGGTGAGCAAAGGAACCTAAGATTTTTACGACAAAACCCCTTTTTATGTACAAAAACTTACTTAAAATAAAAAAAAAATGCAATTGCAACAAAAAAACGGGTTTTCACTGGATTCTTTTGGAATCTTTTGTAATATTTTTGTAGATTTTGTGGGTTTATTAGAAAAAGTGGTCAAATAAACTTGAGGTGAGCAAAGGAACCTAAGATTTTTACGACAAAACCCCTTTTTATATACAAAAACTTATTAAAATAAAAGAAATAATGCAATTGCAACAAAAAAACAGGTTTTCACTGATTTCTTTTGGAATCTTTTGTAATATTTTTGTAGATTTTTTGAATTTATTAGAAAAAATGGTCAAATAAACTTAAGGTGAGCAAAGGAACCTAAGATTTTTACGACAAAACCCCTTTTTATGTACAAAAACTTACTTGAAATAAAAAAAAAAATGCAATTGCAACAAAAAAACGGGTTTTCACTGGATTCTTTTGGAATCTTTTGTAATATTTTTGTAGATTTTGTGGGTTTATTAGAAAAAGTGGTCAAATAAACTTGAGGTGAGCAAAGGAACCTAAGATTTTTACGACAAAACCCCTTTTTATTTACAAAAACATACTTAAAATAAGAAATTAAAAAAACAGCAACAAAAAAACAGGTTTTTTCTGATTCCTTATAGAATCTTTTGAAATATTTTTGTAGATTCTGTGGGTTTATTAGAAAGAATGGTAAAATAAACTTGAGGTGAGCAAAGGAACCTAAGATTTTTACGACAAAACCCCTTTTTATGTACAAAAACTTACTTAAAATAAGAAATTAATGCAATTGCAACAAAAAAACAGGTGTTCACTGATTTCTTTTGGAATCTTTTGTCATATTTTTGTAGATTTTGTGGGTTTATTAGAAAAAGTGGTCAAATAAACTTGAGGTGAGCAAAGGAACCTAAGATTTTTACGACAAAACCCCTTTTTATATACAAAAACTTATTAAAATAAAAGAAATAATGCAATTGCAACAAAAAAACAGGTTTTCACTGATTTCTTTCGGAATCTTTTGTAATATTTTTGTAGATTTTTTGAATTTATTAGAAAAAATGGTCAAATAAACTTAAGGTGAGCAAAGGAACCTAAGATTTTTACGACAAAACCCCTTTTTATGTACAAAAACTTACTTAAAATAAAAAAAAAATGCAATTGCAACAAAAAAACGGGTTTTCACTGGATTCTTTTGGAATCTTTTGTAATATTTTTGTAGATTTTGTGGGTTTATTAGAAAAAGTGGTCAAATAAACTTGAGGTGAGCAAAGGAACCTAAGATTTTTACGACAAAACCCCTTTTTATTTACAAAAACATACTTAAAATAAGAAATTAAAAAAACAGCAACAAAAAAACAGGTTTTTTCTGATTCCTTATAGAATCTTTTGAAATATTTTTGTAGATTCTGTGGGTTTATTAGAAAGAATGGTAAAATAAACTTGAGGTGAGCAAAGGAACCTAAGATTTTTACGACAAAACCCCTTTTTATGTACAAAAACTTACTTAAAATAAGAAATTAATGCAATTGCAACAAAAAAACAGGTGTTCACTGATTTCTTTTGGAATCTTTTGTCATATTTTTGTAGATTTTGTGGGTTTATTAGAAAAAGTGGTCAAATAAACTTGAGGTGAGCAAAGGAACCTAAGATTTTTACGAAAAAACCCCTTTTTATGTACAAAAACTTACTTAAAATAAGAAATTAATGCAATTGCAACAAAAAAACAGGTGTTCAGTGATTTCTTTTGGAATCTTATGTAATACTTTTGTAGATTTTTTGAATTTATTAGAAAAAATGGTCAAATAAACTTAAGGTGAGCAAAGGAACCTAAGATTTTTACGACAAAACCCCTTTTTATGTACAAAAACTTACTTAAAATAAAAAAAAAATGCAATTGCAACAAAAAAACGGGTTTTCACTGGATTCTTTTGGAATCTTTTGTAATATTTTTGTAGATTTTGTGGGTTTATTAGAAAAAGTGGTCAAATAAACTTGAGGTGAGTAAAGGAACCTAAGATTTTTACGACAAAACCCCTTTTTATGTACAAAAACTTATTAAAAATAAAGAAATAATGCAATTGCAACAAAAAAACAGGTTTTCACTGATTTCTTTTGGAATCTTTTGTAATATTTTTGTAGATTTTGTGGGTTTATTAGAAAAAATAGTCAAATAAACTTGAGGTGAGCAAAGGAACCTAAGATTTTTACGACAAAACCCCTTTTAATGTACAAAAATTACTTAAAATAAGAAAATAATGCAATTGCAACAAAAAGCAGGTTTTCACTAATTTCTTTTGGAATCTTTTGTAATATTTTTGTAGAATCTGTGGGTTTATTAGAAAAAATGGTCAAATAATCTTGAGGTGAGCAAAGGAACCTAAGATTTTTACGACAAAATCCTTTTTTATGTACAAAAATTACTTAAAATAAGAAAATAATGCAATTGCAACAAAAAAACAGGTTTTCACTGATTTCTTTTGGAATCTTTTGTAATATTTTTGTAGATTTTTTGAATTTATTAGAAAAAATGGTCAAATAAACTTAAGGTGAGCAAAGGAACCTAAGATTTTTACGACAAAACCCCTTTTTATGTACAAAAACTTACTTAAAATAAAAAAAAAATGCAATTGCAACAAAAAAACGGGTTTTCACTGGATTCTTTTGGAATCTTTTGTAATATTTTTGTAGATTTTGTGGGTTTATTAGAAAAAGTGGTCAAATAAACTTGAGGTGAGCAAAGGAACCTAAGATTTTTACGACAAAACCCCTTTTTATTTACAAAAACATACTTAAAATAAGAAATTAAAAAAACAGCAACAAAAAAACAGGTTTTTTCTGATTCCTTATAGAATCTTTTGAAATATTTTTGTAGATTCTGTGGGTTTATTAGAAAGAATGGTAAAATAAACTTGAGGTGAGCAAAGGAACCTAAGATTTTTACGACAAAACCCCTTTTTATGTACAAAAACTTACTTAAAATAAGAAATTAATGCAATTGCAACAAAAAAACAGGTGTTCACTGATTTCTTTTGGAATCTTTTGTCATATTTTTGTAGATTCTGTGGGTTTATTAGAAAGAATGGTAAAATAAACTTGAGGTGAGCAAAGGAACCTAAGATTTTTACGACAAAACCCCTTTTTATGTACAAAAACTTACTTAAAATAAGAAATTAATGCAATTGCAACAAAAAAACAGGTGTTCACTGATTTCTTTTGGAATCTTTTGTCATATTTTTGTAGATTTTGTGGGTTTATTAGAAAAAGTGGTCAAATAAACTTGAGGTGAGCAAAGGAACCTAAGATTTTTACGACAAAACCCCTTTTTATATACAAAAACTTATTAAAATAAAAGAAATAATGCAATTGCAACAAAAAAACAGGTTTTCACTGATTTCTTTCGAAATCTTTTGTAATATTTTTGTAGATTTTTTGAATTTATTAGAAAAAATGGTCAAATAAACTTAAGGTGAGCAAAGGAACCTAAGATTTTTACGACAAAACCCCTTTTTATGTACAAAAACTTACTTAAAATAAAAAAAAAAATGCAATTGCAACAAAAAAACGGGTTTTCACTGGATTCTTTTGGAATCTTTTGTAATATTTTTGTAGATTTTGTGGGTTTATTAGAAAAAGTGGTCAAATAAACTTGAGGTGAGCAAAGGAACCTAAGATTTTTACGACAAAACCCCTTTTTATTTACAAAAACATACTTAAAATAAGAAATTAAAAAAACAGCAACAAAAAAACAGGTTTTTTCTGATTCCTTATAGAATCTTTTGAAATATTTTTGTAGATTCTGTGGGTTTATTAGAAAGAATGGTAAAATAAACTTGAGGTGAGCAAAGGAACCTAAGATTTTTACGACAAAACCCCTTTTTATGTACAAAAACTTACTTAAAATAAGAAATTAATGCAATTGCAACAAAAAAACAGGTGTTCACTGATTTCTTTTGGAATCTTTTGTCATATTTTTGTAGATTTTGTGGGTTTATTAGAAAAAGTGGTCAAATAAACTTGAGGTGAGCAAAGGAACCTAAGATTTTTACGAAAAAACCCCTTTTTATGTACAAAAACTTACTTAAAATAAGAAATTAATGCAATTGCAACAAAAAAACAGGTGTTCAGTGATTTCTTTTGGAATCTTATGTAATACTTTTGTAGATTTTTTGAATTTATTAGAAAAAATGGTCAAATAAACTTAAGGTGAGCAAAGGAACCTAAGATTTTTACGACAAAACCCCTTTTTATGTACAAAAACTTACTTGAAATAAAAAAAAAATGCAATTGCAACAAAAAAACGGGTTTTCACTGGATTCTTTTGGAATCTTTTGTAATATTTTTGTAGATATTGTGGGTTTATTAGAAAAAGTGGTCAAATAAACTTGAGGTGAGCAAAGGAACCTAAGATTTTTACGACAAAACCCCTTTTTATGTACAAAAACTTATTAAAAATAAAGAAATAATGCAATTGCAACAAAAAAACAGGTTTTCACTGATTTCTTTTGGAATCTTTTGTAATATTTTTGTAGATTTTGTGGGTTTATTAGAAAAAATAGTCAAATAAACTTGAGGTGAGCAAAGGAACCTAAGATTTTTACGACAAAACCCCTTTTAATGTACAAAAATTACTTAAAATAAGAAAATAATGCAATTGCAACAAAAAGCAGGTTTTCACTAATTTCTTTTGGAATCTTTTGTAATATTTTTGTAGAATCTGTGGGTTTATTAGAAAAAATGGTCAAATAATCTTGAGGTGAGCAAAGGAACCTAAGATTTTTACGACAAAATCCTTTTTTATGTACAAAAATTACTTAAAATAAGAAAATAATGCAATTGCAACAAAAAAACAGGTTTTCACTGATTTCTTTTGGAATCTTTTGTAATATTTTTGTAGATTTTTTGAATTTATTAGAAAAAATGGTCAAATAAACTTAAGGTGAGCAAAGGAACCTAAGATTTTTACGACAAAACCCCTTTTTATGTACAAAACTTACTTAAAATAAGAAAATAATGCAAATGCAACAAAAAAACAGGTTTTCACTGATTTCTTTTGGAATATTTTGTAATATTTTTGTAGGTTCTGTGGGTTTATTAGAAAAAATGGTCAAATCAACTTGAGGTTAGCAGAGGAACCTAAGATTTTTACGAGAAAACCCCTTTTTATGTACAAAAACTTACAATAAGAAATTAATGCAAATGCAACAAAAAAACAGGTTTTCACTGATTTCTTTTAGAATCTTTTGAAATATTTTTGTAGATTCTGTCGGTTTATTAGAAAAAATAGTAAAATAAACTTGGGGTGAGCAAAGGAACCTAAGATTTTTACAACAAAACCCCTTTTTATGTACAAAACTTACTTAAAATAAGAAAATAATGCAAATGCAACAAAAAAACAGCTTTTCACTAATTTCTTTTGGAATCTTTTGTAATATTTTTGTAGATTCTGTGGGTTTATTAGAAAAAATGGTCAAATAAACTTGAGGTGTGCAAAGGAACCTAAGATTTTTACGACAAAACCCCTTTTTATGTACAAAAACTTACTTAAAATAAGAAAATAATGCAATTGCAACAAAAAAACAGGTTTTCACTGATTTCTATCGGAATCTTTTGTAATATTTTTGTAGATTTTGTGAAATTATTAGAAAAACTGGTTAAATAAACTTAAGGTGAGCAAAGGAACCTAAGACTTTTACGACAAAACCCCTTTTTATGTACAAAAACTTACTTAAAATAAGAAAATAATGCAATTGCTACAAAAAAACAGGTTTTCACTGATTTCTATCGGAATCTTTTGTAATATTTTTGTAGATTCTGTGGGTTTATTAGAAAGAATGGTAAAATAAACTTGAGGTGAGCAAAGGAACCTAAGATTTTTACGACAAAACCCCTTTTTATTTACAAAAACATACTTAAAATAAGAAATTAAAAAAACAGCAACAAAAAAACAGGTTTTTTCTGATTCCTTATAGAATCTTTTGAAATATTTTTGTAGATTCTGTGGGTTTATTCGAAAGAATGGTAAGATAAACTTGAGGTGAGCAAAGGAACCTAAGATTTTTACGACAAAACCCCTTTTTATGTACAAAAACTTACTTAAAATAAGAAATTAATGCAATTGCAACAAAAAAACAGGTGTTCACTGATTTCTTTTGGAATCTTTTGTCATATTTTTGTAGATTTTGTGGGTTTATTAGAAAAAGTGGTCAAATAAACTTGAGGTGAGCAAAGGAACCTAAGATTTTTACGACAAAACCCCTTTTTATGTACAAAAACATACTTAAAATAAGAAAATAATGCAATTGCAACAAAATAACAGGTTTTCACTGATTTCTTTTGGAATCTTTTGTAATACTTTTGTAGATTTTTTGAATTTATTATAATAAATGGTCAAATTACCTTATTGTTTGCAAAGGAAGCTATGATTTTTACGACAAAACCCCTTTTTATGTACAAAAACTTACTTAAAATAAAAAAAAAATGCAATTGCAACAAAAAAACGGGTTTTCACTGGATTCTTTTGGAATCTTTTGTAATATTTTTGTAGATTTTGTGGGTTTATTAGAAAAAGTGGTCAAATAAACTTGAGGTGAGCAAAGGAACCTAAGATTTTTACGACAAAACCCCTTTTTATGTACAAAAACTTACTTAAAATAAGAAATAATGCAATTGCAACAAAAAAACAGGTTTTCACTGATTTCTTTTGGAATCTTTTGTAATATTTTTGTAGAATCTGTGGGTTTATTAGAAAAAATGGTCAAATAAACTTGAGGTGAGCAAAGGAACCTAAGATTTTTACGACAAAACCCCTTTTTATGTACAAAAATTACTTAAAATAAGAAAATAATGCAATTGCAACAAAAAAACAGGTTTTCACTGATTTCTTTTGGAATCTTTTGTAATATTTTTGTAGAATCTGTGGGTTTATTAGAAAAAATGGTCAAATAAACTTGAGGTGAGCAAAGGAACCTAAGATTTTTACGACAAAATCCCTTTTTATGTACAAAAATTACTTAAAATAAGAAAATAATGCAATTGCAACAAAAAAACAGGTTTTCACTAATTTCTTTTGGAATCTTTTGTAATATTTTTGTAGAATCTGTGGGTTTATTAGAAAAAATGGTCAAATAAACTTGAGGTGAGCAAAGGAACCTAAGATTTTTACGACAAAATCCCTTTTTATGTACAAAAACTTACTTAAAATAAAAAAATAATGCAATTGCAACAAAAAAACAGGTTTTCACTGATTTCTTTTGGAATCTTTTGTAATATTTTTGTAGAATCTGTGGGTTTATTAGAAAAAATGGTCAAATAAACTTGAGGTGAGCAAAGGAACCTAAGATTTTTACGACAAAACCCCTTTTTATGTACAAAAACTACTTAAAATAAGAAAATAATGCAATTGCAACAAAAAAACAGGTTTTCACTGATTTCTTTTGGAATCTTTTGTAATATTTTTGTAGAATCTGTGGGTTTATTAGAAAAAATGGTCAAATAAACTTGAGGTGAGCAAAGGAACCTAAGATTTTTAGCTACAAGAAGCCCTATTTTATGTACAAAATTTACTTAAAATAAGGAAATAATGCAATTGCAACAAAAAAACAGGTTTTCACTGATTTCTTTTGGAATCTTTTGTAATATTTTTGTAGATTCTGTGGGTTTATTAGAAAAAATGGTCAAATAAACTTGAGGTGAGCAAAGGAACCTAAGATTTTTACGACAAAACCCCTTTTTATGTACAAAAACTTACTTAAAATAAGAAAATAATGCAATTGCAACAAAAAAACAGGTTTTCACTGATTTCTTTTGGAATCTTTTGTAATATTTTTGTAGATTTTGTGGGTTTATTAGAAAAAATGGTCAAATAAACTTGAGGTGAGCAAAGGAACCTAAGATTTTTACGACAAAACCCCTTTTTATGTACAAAAACTTACTTAAAATAAGAAAATAATGCAATTGCAACAAAAAAACAGGTTTTCACTGATTTCTTTTGGAATCTTTTGTAATATTTTTGTAGATTCTGTGGGTTTATTAAAGAAAATGTTTATTTGAATCAAAAACAACCATGTATACCAATGTTTTTTAGCTCAAGGAGTATTTTATGTCAATATATTTTTTTGTGAAAAAGAGTAATTCTCCTAAATAAATTCAAAAACAGGTTTTCACTGATTTCTTTTGGAATCTTTTGTAATATTTTTGTAGATTTTGTGGGTTCATTAAAAGAAATGGTCAAATAAACTTGAGGTGAGCAAAGGAATCTAAGATTTTTACGACAAAACCCCTTTTTATGTACAAAAACTAACTTAAAATAAAAAAAAATGCAATTGCAACAAAAAAACGAGTTTTCACTGGATTCTTTTAGAATCTTTTGTAATATTTTTGTAGATTCTGTGGGTTTATTAGAAAAAATGGTCAAATAAACTTAAAGTGAGCAAAGGAACCTAAGATTTTTACGACAAAACCCCTTTTTATGTACAAAAAATTACTTAAAATAAGAAAATAATGCAATTGCAACAAAAAAACAGGTTTTCACTGATTTCTTTCGAAATCTTTTGTAATAATTTTGTGGATATTGTAGGTTTATTAGAAAAAATAGTCAAATAAACTTGAGGTGAGCAAAGGAACCCAAGATTTTTACGACAAAACCCCTTTTTATGTACAAAAACTTACTAATAATAAAAAAATAATGCAATTGCAACAAAAAAACAGGTTTTCACTGATTTCTTTTGAAATCTTTTGTAATATTTTTGTAGATTCTGTGAGTGTATTAAAAAAAAATGGTCAAATAAACTTGAGGTGAGCAAAGGAGCCTAAGATTTTTACGACAAAACGCCTTTTTATTTACAAAAACATACTTAAAATAAGAAATTAAAAAAACAGCAACAAAAAAACAGGTTTTTTCTGATTCCTTATAGAATCTTTTGAAATATTTTTGTAGATTCTGTGGGTTTATTAGAAAGAATGGTAAAATAAACTTGAGGTGAGCAAAGAAACCTAAGATTTTTACGACAAAACCCCTTTTTATGTACAAAAACTTACTTAAAATAAGAAATTAATGCAATTGCAACAAAAAAACAGGTGTTCACTGAATTCTTTTGGAATCTTTTGTCATATTTTTGTAGATTTTGTGGGTTTATTAGAAAAAGTGGTCAAATAAACTTGAGGTGAGCAAAGGAACCTAAGATTTTTACGAAAAAACCCCTTTTTATGTACAAAAACTTACTTAAAATAAGAAATTAATGCAATTGCAACAAAAAAACAGGTGTTCAGTGAATTCTTTTGGAATCTTATGTAATACTTTTGTAGATTTTTTGAATTTATTAGAAAAAATGGTCAAATAAACTTAAGGTGAGCAAAGGAACCTAAGATTTTTACGACAAAACCCCTTTTTATGTACAAAAACTTACTTGAAATAAAAAAAAAATGCAATTGCAACAAAAAAACGGGTTTTCACTGGATTCTTTTGGAATCTTTTGTAATATTTTCGTAGATTTTGCGGGTTTATTAGAAAAAGTGGTCAAATAAACTTGAGGTTAGCAAAGGAACCTAAGATTTTTACGACAAAACCCCTTTTTATGTACAAAAACTTATTAAAAATAAAGAAATAATGCAATTGCAACAAAAAAACAGGTTTTTGCTGATTTCTTTTGGAATCTTTTGTCATATTTTTGTAGATTCTGTGGGTTTATTAGAGAAAATGGTCAAATAAACTTAAGGTGAGTAAAGGAACCTAAGATTTTTACGACAAAATCCTTTTTTTATGTACAAAATCTTACTTTAAATAAAAAAATAATGCGACTGCAATAAAAAAACAGGTTTTCACTGATTTCTTTAAGAATCTTTTGTAATATTTTTGTAGATTCTGTGGGTTTATTAAAAAAAATGGTCAAATAAACTTGAGGTGAGCAAAGGAACCTAAGATTTTTACGACAAAACCCCTTTTTTAAACAAAAACTTACTTAAAATAAGAAATTAATGCAATTGCAACAAAATAACAGGTTTTCGCTGATTTCTTTAGGAATCTTTTGTAATATATTTGTAGATTCTGTGGGTTTATTAAAAAAAATGGTCAAATAAACTTGAGGTGAGCAAAGGAACCTTAGATTTTTACGACAAAACCCCTTTTTATGTACAAAAACTTACTTAAAATAAGAAAATAATGCAATTGCAACAAAAAAACAGGTTTTCACTGATTTCTTTTGGAATCTTTTGTAATATTTTTGTAGAATCTGTGGGTTTATTAAAAAAAATGGTCAAATAAACTTGAGGTGAGCAAAGAAACCTAAGATTTTTACGACAAAACCCCTTTTTATGTACTAAAACTTACTTAAAATAAGAAAATAATGCAATTGCAACAAAAAAACAGGTTTTTGCTGATTTCTTTTGAAATCTTTTGTCATATTTTTGTAGATTCTGTGGGTTTATTAGAGAAAATGGTCAAATAAACTTAAGGTGAGTAAAGGAACCTAAGATTTTTACGACGAAACCCTTTTTTAATGTACAAAATCTTACTTAAAATAAGAAAATAATGCGACTGCAACAAAAAAACAGGTTTTCACTGATTTCTTTAAGAATCTTTTGCAATCTTTTTGTAGATTCTGTGGGTTTATTAGAAAAAATGGTCAAATAAACTTGATGTGAGCAAAGGAACCTAAGATTTTTACGACAAAACCCCTTTTTATGTACAAAATTTTACTTAAAATAAGAAAATTATGCAATTGCAACAATAAAACAGGTTTTTACTGAATTCTTTTGGAATCATTTGTAATATTTTTGTAGATTCTGTGGGTTTATTAGAAAAAATGGTCAAATAAACTTGAGGTGAGCAAAGAAGTGTAAGATTTTCACGACAAAACTCATTTTTATATACAAAAACTTTCTTAAAATAAGATAATAATGCAATTGCAACAAAAACACAGGTTTTCACTGATTTCTTTTGGAATCTTTTGTAATATTTTTGTAGATTCTTTGGGTTTATTAGAAAAAATGGTCAAATAAATTTGAGGTGAGCAAAGGAACCTAGTATTTTTACGACAAAACCCCTTTCTATGTACAAAAACTTAATTAAAATAAGAAATTAACGCCATTGCAACAAAAAAACAGGATTTCACTGATTTCAATTGGAATCTTTTGTAATATTTGTGTAGATTCTGTGGGTTTATTAGAAAAAATGGTCAAATAAACATAACGTGAGCAAAGGAACCTAAGATTTTTACGACAAAACCCCTTTTTATGTAAAAAAACTTACTTAAAATAAGAAAATAATGCAATTGCAACAAAAAAACAGGTTTTCACTTATTTCTTTTGGAATATCTTGTAATAGTTTTGTAGATTCTGTGGATTTATTAGAAAAAATGGTCAAACAAACTTGAGGTTAATAAAGGAAACTGAGATTTTTACGACAAAACCCCTTTTTGTGTACAAAAAATTACTTAAAATAAGAAAATAATGCAATTGCAACAAAAATACAGGTTTTCACTGATTTCTTTTGGAATCTTCTGTGATATTTTTGTAGATTCTGTGGGTTTATTAAAAAAAAGGTTTATTTGAATCAAAAACAACTATGTATACCAATGATTTTTAGCTCAATGAGTATTTTACGTCAATATATTTTTTTGTGAAAATTAGTAATTCTCTTAAATAAAATTAAAAAACAGGTTTTCAGTGATTTCTTATGGAATCTTTTGTAATATTTTTGTAGATTCTGTGGGTTTATTAGAAGAAATGGTCAAATAATCTTAAGGTAAGCAAAGGAACCTATGATTTTTACGACAAAAATCCTTTTTATGTATAAAAACTTACTTAAAATAAGAAAAACAATGCAATTGCAACAAAAAAACAGGTTTTCACTAAATTCTTTTAGAATCTTTTGTAATATTTTTGTAGATTCTGTGGGTTTATTAGAAAAATGGTCAAATAAACTTGAGGTGAGCAAAGGAACCTAAGATTTTTACGACAAAACCCCTTTTTATGTTCAAAAACTTACTTAAAATAAGAAAAACAATGCAATTTCAACAAAAAAACAGGTTTTCACTGATTTCTTTTGGAATCTTTTGTAATATTTTTGTAGATTCTGTAGGTTTATTAGAAGAAATGGTCAAATAAACTTGAGGTGAGCAAAGGAACCTAAGATTTTTTGACAAAACCCCTTATTATGTACAAAAACTTACTTAAAATAAGAAAATAATGCAATTGCTACAAAAAAACAGGTTTTCGCTTATTTCTTTTGGAATCTTTTGTCATATTTTTGTAGTTTCTGTGGGTTTATTAGAGAAAATAGTCAAATAAACTTAAGGTGAGTAAAGGAACCTAAGATTTTTACGACAAAACCCCTTTTTATGTACAAAAACTTACTTAAAATAAGAAAATAATGCAATTGCAACTAAAAAACAGGTTTTCACTGATTTCTTCTGGAATCTTTTGTAATATTTTTGTAAAATCTGTGGGTTTATTAGAAAAAATAGTCAAATAAACTTGAGGTGAGCAAAGGAACCTAAGATTTTTACGACAAAACCCCTTTTTATGTACAAAAACTTACTTAAAATAAGAAATTAATGCAATTGCAACAAAAAAACAGATTTTCACTGATTTCTTTTGTAATATTTTGTAATATTTTTGTAGATTCAGTAAGTTTATTATAAAAAATAGTTAAATAAACTTGAGGTAAGCAAAGGAACCTAAGATTTTTACGACAAAACCCCTTTTTATGTAAAAAAAAAAACTTAAAATAAGAAAATAATACAATTGCAACGAAAAAACCGGTTTTCACTGATTTCTTTTGGAATCTTTTGTAATATTTTTGTAGATTCTGTTCATTTATTAGAAAAAATGGTCAAATTAACTTGAGGTGAGCAAAGGAACCTACGATTTTTACGACAAAACCCCTTTTTATGTACAAAAACTTACTTAAAATAAGAAAATAATGCAATTGCAACAAAAAAACAGGTTTTTGCTGATTTCTTTTGGAGTCTTTTGTAATATTTTTGTAGATTCTGTGGGTTTATTAGAAAAAATGGTCAAATAAACTTGAGGTAAGCATAGGAACCTAAGATTTTTACGACAAAACCCCTTTTTTTGTGCAAAAACTTATTTAAAATCAGAAATTAAAAAAACAGCAAGAAAAAAGCAGGTTTTTACTGATTTCTTTTAGAATCTTTTGTAATATTTTTCTAGATTCTGTGGGATTCTTAGAAAAAATGGTCAAATAAACTTGAGGAGAGCAAAGGAATCTAAGATTTTTACGACAAAACCCCTTTTTATGTACAAAAACTTACTTAAAACAAAAAAAAAATGCAATTGCAACAAAAAAACAGGTTTTCACTGATTTCTTTTGGAGTCTTTTGTAATATTTTTGTAGATTCTGTGGGTTTATTAGAAAAAATGGTCAAATAAACTTGAGGTGAGCAAAGGAACCTAAGATTTTTACGACAAAACCCCTTTTTATGTACAAAAACTTACTTAAAATAAGAAAATAATGCAATTGCAACAAAAAAACAGGTTTTTGCTGATTTCTTTAGGAATCTTTTGTAAAATTTTTGGAGATTCTGTGGGTTTATTAGAAAAAATGGTCAAACAAACTTGAGGTGAGCAAAGGAACCTAAGATTTTTACGACAAAATCCCTTTTTATGTACAAAAACTTACTTAAAATAAGAAAATAATGCAATTGCAACAAAAAAACAGGTTTTTACGTATTTCTATTGGAATCTTTTGTAATATTTTTGTAGAATTTGTAGGTTTATTACAAAAAATGGTCAAATAAACTTGAGATGAGAAAAGGAACCAAAGATTTTTACGACAAAACCCTTTTTTATGTACAAAAACTTACTTAAAAAAATAATAAAATGCAAATGCAAAAAAAAAACAGGTTTTCACTGATTTCTTTTAGAATCTTTTGTAATATTTTTGTAGATTATGAGTGTTTATTGAAAAAATGTTACATTGAATCAAAACGAACCACCCAAATCTACGTTTTTGAACTCAAGGAGTATATTATGTCGACAAACTTTTTTATGATAGTGAGTAATTTTCTGGAAAACATTCAAAAAACACTAATTTCTTTCGGAATCTTTTGTAATATTTTTGTAGATTCTGTGGGATTATTAGAAAAGATGTTTAAATAAACTTGAGGTGAGCAAAGGAACCTAAGTTTTTTACGAAAAAACCCCTTTTTCTGTACAAACTCTTACTTAATATAAAAAAATAATGCAAACGCAACAAAAAAAACAAGTTTTCAATGATTTCTTTTAGAATCTTTTGTAATATTTTTATAGATTCTGTGGGTTTATTAGAAAAAAGTTTTAATTAAACTTGAGGTGAGCAAAGGAACCTAAGTTTTTTACGACAAAACCCCTTTTTCTGTACAAAAACTTACTTAAAAAAATAATAAAATGCAAATGCAACAAAAAAACAGGTTTTCACTGATTTCTTTCAGAATATTTTGTAATATTTTTGTAGATTCTGAGGGTTTAATGAAAAAATGTTACATTGAATCAAAACGAACCACCCAAATCTACGTTTTTTAACTCAAGGAGTATATTATGTCTATAAACTTTTTTATGAAAATGAGTAATTTTCTTTAAAACATTAAAAAAACTGTGGGTTTATTGAAAAAAAAATATATTGAATCAAAATGAACCACCCAAATCTACGTTTTTTAACTCAAGGAGTATATTATGTCGACAAACTTTTTTATGATAGTGAGTAATTTTCTGGAAAACATTTAAAAAACACTGATTTCTTTCGGAATCTTTTGTAATATTTTTGTAGATTCTGTGGGATTATTAGAAAAGATGTTTAAATAAACTTGAGGTGAGCAACGGAACCTAAGTTTTTTACGACAAAACGCCTTTTTCTGTACAAAAACTTTTTTAAAATAAGAAAATAACGCAAATGCAACAAAAAAACCAGGTTTTAACTGATCTCTTTTGGAATCTTGTGTAATATTTTGGTAGATTTTGTGGTTTTATCAAAAAAAATGTTCAACAAAACTTAAGGTGAGCAAAGGAACCTTAGTTTTTTACGACAAAATAATTTTTTCTGTACCAAAACATACTTAAAATAAGAAAATAATGCAAATGCAACAAAAATACAGGTTTTAACTATTCCCTTTTGGAATCTTTTGTAATATTTTTGTAGATTCTGTGGTTTTATTAGAAAAAATGTTCAAATAAACTTTAGGTGAGCAAACGAAACTAAGTTTTTTAAGACAAAACCCTTTCTTCTGTACAAAAACATACATAAAGTAAGAAAATAATGCAAATGCAACAAAAAAACAGGTTTTCACTGATTTCTTTTAGAATCTTTTGTAAAACTTATGTAGATTCTGTGGGTTTATTAGAGAAAATGTTAAAATAAAACTGATGTGAGCAAAGGAACCTAGGTTTTTCAGGACAAAACCTCTTTTTCTGTACAAAAACTTAAATTATTAAAATAATGCAAATGCAACAAAAAAACAGATTTTCACTGATTTCTTTTAAAATCTTTTGTAATATTTTTGTAGATTTTGAGAGTTTATTAGAAAAAATGTTACATTGAATCAAAATGAACAACCGAAATCTACGTTTTTAAATTTACGGAGTATATTATGTCGACAAACTTTTTTATGAAAATAAGTAATTCTCTTAAAAACATTTAAAAAACACGTTTTCACTGATTTGTTTTGGAATCTTTTGTAATATTTTGTTAAATTATGTGGGTTTAGTAGAAAAGGTGTTTAAATAAACTTGAGGTAAGCAAAGGAACCTAAGTTTTTTACAACAAAACCCCATTTCCATACAATAACTTACATAAAATAAGAAAGTAAAACAACTGAAACAAAATAAAGGTTTTCACTGATTTCTTTTGAAATCTTTTGTATTATTTTTGTAGATTCTGTGAATTTATAAGAGAAGATGTTTAAATAAACTTAAGGTGAGAAAACGAACCTAAGTTTTTTGCGACAAAACCCCTTTTTCTGTACAAAAACTTACTTAAAATAAGAAAATAATGCAAATCCAACAAAAAAACAGGTTTTCACTGATTTCTTTTAGAATCTTTTGTAATATTTTTGTAGATTCTGTGGGTTTATTAGAAAAAATGTTCAAATAAACTTTAGGTGAGCAAGGGAACCTAATTTTTTTACGACAAAACCCCTTTTTCTGTACAAAAACTTACATAAAGTTAAAAAATTATGCAAATGCAACAAAAAAACAGGTTTTCACTGATTTCTTTTAGAATCTTTTGTAATATTTTTGTAGATTCTGTGGTTTATTATAAAAAATGTTACATTGAATTAAAATGAACCTTCCAAATCTTCGTTTTTTAACTCAAGGATTATATTATGTCGACAAACTTTTTTATGAAAATGAGTAATTCTCTACAAAACATTCAAAAAACAGGTTTTCACTGATTTCTTTCGGAATCTTTTGTAATATTTTTGTAGATTCTGTGGGTTTATTAGAAAAGATGTTTAAGTAAACTTGACGTGAGCAAAGGAACCTAAGTTTTTTTCGACAAAACCCCTTTTTCTGTACAAAAACTTATTTAAAATAAGAAAATAATGCAAATGCAACAAAAAAACAGGTTTTTACTGATTTTCTTTAGAATGTATTGTAAAATTTTTATAGATTCTGTAGGTTTATTAGAAAAAATGTTTTAGCAAACTTGAGGTGAGCAAAGAAACCTAAGTTTTTTACGACAAAACCCCTTTTTATGTACAAAAACCTAATTAAAAATAAGAAAATAATGCAATTGCAACAAAAAAAGAGGTTTTCACTGATTTCTTTTAGAATCTTTTGTAATATTTTGTAGATTCTGAGGGTTAATTGTAAAAAATGGTCAAATAAACTTGAGGTGAGCAAAGGAACCTAAGATTTTTACGACAAAACCCCTTTTTATGTACAAAAACCTAATTAAAAATAAGAAAATAATGCAATTGCAACAAAAAAACAAGTTTTCACTGATATCTTTTGGAATCTTTTGTATTATTTTTGTAGATTCTGTGGGTTTATTAGAAAAAATGGTCAAATAAACTTAAAGTGAGCAAAGGAACCTAAGATTTTTACGACAAAACCCCTTTTTATGTACAAAAAATTACTTAAAATAAGAAAATAATGCAATTGCAACAAAAAAACAAGTTTTCACTGAGTTCTTTTGAAATCTTTTGTAATATTTTTGTAGATTCTGTGGGTTTATTATAAAAAATGGTCAAATAAACTTGAGGTGAGCAAAGGAACCTAAGATTTTTACGACAAAACCTCTTTTTATGTACAAAAACTTACTTAAAATAAGAAAATAATGCAATTGCAACAAAAAAACAGGTTTTCAATGATTTCTTTTGGAATCTTTTGTAATATTTTTGTAGATTCTGTGGGTTTAATAAAAAAAATGTTCAATTGAATTAAAAACAACCATGTATACCAATGTTTTTTAGCTCAAGGAGTATTTTATGTCGATTTACTTTTTTGTGAAAATGAGTAATTCTCTTAAAAAAAATTTAAAAACAGGTTTTCACTAATTTCTTTTGGAATCTTTTGTAATATTTTTGTAGATTCTGTGGGTTTATTAAAAAAAATGGTCAAATAAACTTGAGGTGAGCAAAGGAACCTAAGATTTTTACGACAAAACCCCTTTTTATGTACAAAAACTTACTTAAATTAAGAAAATAATGCAATTGCAACAAAAAAACAAGTTTTTACTGATTTCTTTTGGAATCTTTTGTAATATTTTTGTAGATTCTGTGGGTTTATTAGAAAAATTGGTCAAATAAACTTGAGGTGAGCAAAGGAACCTAAGATTTTTACGATAAAACCTCTTTTAATGTACAAAAACTTACTTAAATTAAGAAAATAATGCAATTGCAACAAAAAAACAGGTTTTCACTGATTTCTTTTGGAATCTTTTGTAATATTTTTGTAGATTCTGTGGGTTTATTGCAGAAAATGTTCATTTGAAATAAAAACAACCATGTATACCAATGTTTTTTAGCTCAAGGAGTATTTTATGTCGATAAACTTTTTTGTGAAAATGAGTTATTCTCTTAAAAAAAATTTAAAAACAGGTTTTCACTGATTTCTTTTGGAATCTTTTGTAATATTTTTGTAGAATCTGTGGGTTTATTAGAAAAAATGGTCAAATAAACTTGAGGTGAGCAAAGGAACCTAAGATTTTTACGACAAAACTCCTTTTTATGTACAAAAACTTACTTAAAATAAGAAAATAATGCAATTGCAACAAAAAAACAAGTTTTCACTGATTTCTTTTGGAATCTTTTGTAATATTTTTGTAGATTCTGTGGGTTTTATAGAAAAAATGGTCAAATAAACTAGAGGTGAGCAAAGGAACCTAAGATATTTACGACAAAACCTCTTTTAATGTACCGAAACTTACTTAAAATAAGAAAATAATGCAATTGCAACAAAAAAACAGGTTTTTGCTGATTTCTTTTGGAATCTTTTGTAATATTTTTGTAGATTCTGTGGGTTTATTAAAAAAAATAGTCAAATAAAATTGAGGTGAGCAAAGGAACCTAAGATTTTTACGACAAAACCCCTTTTTATATAGAAAAACTTACTTAAAATAAGAAAATAATGCAATTGCAACAAAAAAACAAGTTTTCACTGATTTCTTTTGGAATCTTTTGTAATATTTTTGTAGATTCTGTGGGTTTATTAAAAAAAATGTTCATTTGAATTAAAAACAAACATGCATACCAATGTTTTTTAGCTCAAGGAGTATTTTATGTCGAGATACTTTTTTGTGAAAAAGAGTAATTCTCCTAAATAAATTCAAAAACAGGTTTTCACTGATTTCTTTTGAAATCTTTTGTAATACTTTTGTAGATTTTGTGGGTTTATTAAAAAAAATGGTCAAATAAACTTGCTGTGAGCAAAGGAATCTAAGATTTTTACGACAAAACCCCTTTTTATGTACAAAAACTTACTTAAAATAAAAAAATGCAATTGCAACAAAAAAACGGGTTTTCACTGGATTCTTTTAGAATCTTTTGTAATATTTTTGTAGATTCTGTGGGTTTATTAGAAATAAATGGTCAAATAAACTTGAAGTGAGCAAAGGAACCTAAGATTTTTCGACAAAACCCCTTTTTATGTACAAAAACTTACTTAAAATAAGAAAATAATGCAATTGCAACAAAAAAACAGGTTTTTGCTGATTTCTTTAGGAATCTTTTGTAAAATTTTTAGAGATTCTGTGGGTTTATTACAAAATAATGGTCAAACAAACTTGAGATGAGCAAAGGAACCTAAGATTTTTACGACAAAATCCCTTTTTATGTACAAAAACTTACTTAAAATACGAAAATAATGCAATTGCAACAAAAAAACAGGTTTTCACGTATTTCTATTGGAATCTTTTGTAATATTTTTGTAGAATTTGTAGGTTTATTACATAAAATGGTCAAATAAACTTGAGATGAGAAAAGGAACCAAAGATTTTTACGACAAAACCCTTTTTTATGTACAAAAACTTACTTAAAAAAATAATAAAATGCAAATGCAAAAAAAAAACAGGTTTTCACTGATTTCTTTTAGAATCTTTTGTAATATTTTTGTAGATTATGAGTGTTTATTGAAAAAATGTTATATTGAATCAAAACGAACCACCCAAATCTACGTTTTTGAACTCAAGGAGTATATTATGTCGACAAACTTTTTTATGATAGTGAGTAATTTTCTGGAAAACATTCAAAAAACACTGATTTCTTTCGGAATCTTTTGTAATATTTTTGTAGATTCTGTGGGATTATTAGAAAAGATGTTTAAATAAACTTGAGGTGAGCAAAGGAACCTAAGTTTTTTACAAAAAAACCCCTTTTTCTGTACAAACTCTTACTTAATATTAAAAAATAATGCAAACGCAACAAAAAAAACAAGTTTTCAATG
This sequence comes from Hydra vulgaris, assembly GCF_038396675.1. Classification (NCBI taxonomy): domain Eukaryota; kingdom Metazoa; phylum Cnidaria; class Hydrozoa; order Anthoathecata; family Hydridae; genus Hydra; species Hydra vulgaris. The sequence goes on along the minus strand of NC_088934.1, from coordinate 25,409,176 downwards.
ATTTCTTTTAGAATCTTTTGTAATATTTTTGTAGATTCTGTGGGTTTATTAGAAAAAAGTTTTAATTAAACTTGAGGTGAGCAAAGGAACCTAAGTTTTTTACGACAAAACCCCTTTTTTATGTACAAAAACTTACTTAAAAAAATAATAAAATGCAAATGCAACAAAAAAACAGGTTTTCACTGATATCTTTTAGAATATTTTGTAATATTTTTGTAGATTCTGAGGGTTTAATGAAAAAATGTTACATTGAATTAAAACGAACCACCCAAATCTACGTTTTTTAACTCAAGGAGTATATTATGTCTATAAACTTTTTTATGAAAATGAGTAATTTTCTTTAAAACATTAAAAAAACTGTGGGTTTATTGAAAAAAAAATATATTGAATCAAAATGAACCACCCAAATCTACGTTTTTTAACTCAAGGAGTATATTATGTCGACAAACTTTTTTATGAAAGTGAGTAATTTTCTGGAAAACATTTAAAAAACACTGATTTCTTTCGGAATCTTTTGTAATATTTTTGTAGATTCTGTGGGATTATTAGAAAAGATGTTTAAATAAACTTGAGGTGAGCAACGGAACCTAAGTTTTTTACGACAAAACGCCTTTTTCTGTACAAAAACTTTTTTAAAATAAGAAAATAACGCAAATGCAACAAAAAAACCAGGTTTTAACTGATCTCTTTTGGAATCTTGTGTAATATTTTGGTAGATTTTGTGGTTTTATCAAAAAAAATGTTCAACAAAACTTAAGGTGAGCTATGGAACCTTAGTTTTTTACGACAAAATTATTTTTTCTGTACCAAAACATACTTAAAATAAGAAAATAATGCAAATGCAACAAAAATACAGGTTTTAACTATTCCCTTTTGGAATCTTTTGTAATATTTTTGTAGATTCTGTGGTTTTATTAGAAAAAATGTTCAAATAAACTTTAGGTGAGCAAACGAAACTAAGTTTTTTAAGACAAAACCCCTTCTTTTGTACAAAAACATACATAAAGTAAGAAAATTATGCAAATGCAACAAAAAAACAGGTTTTCACTGATTTCTTTTAGAATCTTTTGTAAAACTTATGTAGATTCTGTGGGTTTATTAGAGAAAATGTTAAAATAAAACTGATGTGAGCAAAGGAACCTAGGTTTTTCAGGACAAAACCTCTTTTTCTGTACAAAAACTTAAATTAATAAAATAATGCAAATGCAACAAAAAAACAGATTTTCACTGATTTCTTTTAAAATCTTTTGTAATATTTTTGTAGATTTTGAGAGTTTATTAGAAAAAATGTTACATTGAATCAAAATGAACAACCGAAATCTACGTTTTTAAATTTACGGAGTATATTATGTCGACAAACTTTTTTATGAAAATAAGTAATTCTCTTAAAAACATTTAAAAAACACGTTTTCACTGATTTGTTTTGGAATCTTTTGTAATATTTTGTTAAATTATGTGGATTTAGTAGAAAAGGTGTTTAAATAAACTTGAGGTAAGCAAAGGAACCTAAGTTTTTTACAACAAAACCCCATTTCCATACAATAACTTACATAAAATAAGAAAGTAAAACAACTGAAACAAAATAAAGGTTTTCACTGATTTCTTTTGAAATCTTTTGTATTATTTTTGTAGATTCTGTGAATTTATAAGAGAAGATGTTTAAATAAACTTAAGGTGAGAAAACGAACCTAAGTTTTTTGCGACAAAACCCCTTTTTCTGTACAAAAACTTACTTAAAATAAGAAAATAATGCAAATCCAACAAAAAAACAGGTTTTCACTGATTTCTTTTAGAATCTTTTGTAATATTTTTGTAGATTCTGTGGGTTTATTAGAAAAAATGTTCAAATAAACTTTAGGTGAGCAAAGGAACCTAATTTTTTTACGACAAAACCCCTTTTTCTGTACAAAAACTTACATAAAGTTAAAAAATTATGCAAATGCAACAAAAAAACAGGTTTTCACTGATTTCTTTTAGAATCTTTTGTAATATTTTTGTAGATTCTGTGGTTTATTATAAAAAATGTTACATTGAATTAAAATGAACCTTCCAAATCTTCGTTTTTTAACTCAAGGATTATATTATGTCGACAAACTTTTTTATGAAAATGAGTAATTCTCTACAAAACATTCAAAAAACAGGTTTTCACTGATTTCTTTCGGAATCTTTTGTAATATTTTTGTAGATTCTGTGGGTTTATTAGAAAAGATGTTTAAGTAAACTTGACGTGAGCAAAGGAACCTAAGTTTTTTTCGACAAAACCCCTTTTTCTGTACAAAAACTTACTTAAAATAAGAAAATAATGCAAATGCAACAAAAAAACAGGTTTTTACTGATTTTCTTTAGAATGTATTGTAAAATTTTTATAGATTCTGTAGGTTTATTAGAAAAAATGTTTAAGCAAACTTGAGGTGAGCAAAGAAACCTAAGTTTTTTACGACAAAACCCCTTTTTATGTACAAAAACCTAATTAAAAATAAGAAAATAATGCAATTGCAACAAAAAAAGAGGTTTTCACTGATTTCTTTTAGAATCTTTTGTAATATTTTGTAGATTCTGAGGGTTAATTGTAAAAAATGGTCAAATAAACTTGAGGTGAGCAAAGGAACCTAAGATTTTTACGACAAAACCCCTTTTTATGTACAAAAACCTAATTAAAAATAAGAAAATAATGCAATTGCAACAAAAAAACAAGTTTTCACTGATATCTTTTGGAATCTTTTGTAATATTTTTGTAGATTCTGTGGGTTTATTAGAAAAAATGGTCAAATAAACTTAAAGTGAGCAAAGGAACCTAAGATTTTTACGACAAAACCCCTTTTTATGTACAAAAATTTACTTAAAATTAGAAAATAATGCAATTGCAACAAAAAAACAAGTTTTCACTGATATCTTTTGGAATCTTTTGTAATATTTTTGTAGATTCTGTGGGTTTATTAGAAAAAATGGTCAAATAAACTTAAAGTGAGCAAAGGAACCTAAGATTTTTACGACAAAACCTCTTTTTATGTACAAAAACTTACTTAAAATAAGAAAATAATGCAATTGCAACAAAAAAACAGGTTTTCAATGATTTCTTTGGAAATCTTTTGTAATATTTTTATAGATTCTGTGGGTTTATTAAAGAAAATGTTCATTTGAATTAAAAACAACCATGTATACCAATGTTTTTTATCTCAAGGAGTATTTTATGTCCATAAACTTTTTTGTGAAAATGAGTAATTCTCTTAAAAAAAATTTAAAAACAGGTTTTCACTGATTTCTTTTGAAATCTTTTGTAATATTTTTGTAGATTCTGTGGGTTTATTAGAAAAAATGGTTAAATAAACTTGAGGTGAGCAAAGGAACCTAAGACTTTTACGACAAAACCCCTTTTTATGTACAAAAACGTACTTAAAATAAGAAAATAATGCAATTGCAACAAAAAAACAGGTTTTCACTGATTTCTTTTGGAATCTTTTGTAATAATTTTGTAGATTCTGTGGGTTTATTAGAAAAAATGGTCAAATAAACTTGAGGTGAGCAAAGGAACCTAAGATTTTCACGACAAAACCCCTTTTTATGTACAAAAACTTACTTAAATTAAGAAAATAATGCAATTGCAACAAAAAAACAAGTTTTTACTGAATTCTTTTGGAATCTTTTGTAATATTTTTGTAGATTCTGTCGGTTTTATAGAAAAAATGGTCAAATAAACTAGAGGTGAGCAAAGGAACCTAAGATTTTTACGACAAAACCTCTTTTAATGTACCGAAACTTACTTAAAATAAGAAAATAATGCAATTGCAACAAAAAAACAGGTTTTTGCTGATTTCTTTTGGAATCTTTTGTAATATTTTTGTAGATTCTGTGGGTTTATTAAAAAAAATAGTCAAATAAAATTGAGGTGAGCAAAGGAACCTAAGATTTTTACGACAAAACCCCTTTTTATATAGAAAAACTTACTTAAAATAAGAAAATATTGCAATTGCAACAAAAAAACAAGTTTTCACTGATTTCTTTTGGAATCTTTTGTAATATTTTTGTAGATTCTGTGGGTTTATTAAAAAAAATGTTCATTTGAATTAAAAACAACCATGCATACCAATGTTTTTTAGCTCAAGGAGTATTTTATGTCGAGATACTTTTTTGTGAAAAAGAGTAATTCTCCTAAATAAATTCAAAAACAGGTTTTCACTGATTTCTTTTGAAATCTTTTGTAATACTTTTGTAGATTTTGTGGGTTTATTAAAAAAAATGGTCAAATAAACTTGATGTGAGCAAAGGAATCTAAGATTTTTACGACAAAACCCCTTTTTATGTACAAAAACTTACTTAAAATAAAAAAATGCAATTGCAACAAAAAAACGGGTTTTCACAGGATTCTTTTAGAATCTTTTGTAATATTTTTGTAGATTCTGTGGGTTTATTAGAAATAAATGGTCAAATAAACTTGAAGTAAGCAAAGGAACCTAAGATTTTTACGACAAAACCCCTTTTTATGTACAAAAAATTACTTAAAATAAGAAAATAATGCAATTGCAACAAAAAAACAGGTTTTCACTGATTTCTTTTTAAATCTTTTGTATTATTATTGTAGATTCTGTAGGTTTATTAAAAAAATCGGTCAAAAAAACTTGAGGTGAGCATAGGAACCTAAGATTTTTACGACAAGACCCCTTTTTATGTACAAAAACTTACTTAAATTAAAAAAATTATGCAATTGCAACAAAAAAACAGGTTTCCACTGATTTCTTTTGGAATCTTTTGTAATAATTTTGTAGATTCTGTAGGTTTATTAGAAAAAATGGTAAAATAAACTTGAGGTGAGCAAAGGAACCTAAGATTTTTACGACAAAACCCCTTTTTTTGAACAAATACTTTCTTAAAATAAAAAAATAATGCAAATGCAACAAAAAAACAGATTTTCACTGATTTCTTTCAGAATCGTTTGTAATATTTTTGTTGAACCTGTGGGTTTATTAAAAAATATGATTAAATAAACTAGAGGTGAGCAAAAAAACCTAAGTTTTTTACGACAAAACACCTCTTTCTGTACAAAAACGTACTTAAAATAAGAAAATAATGCAAATGCAACAAAAAACAGGTTTTCACTGATTTCTTTTTAAGTCATTCGTTATATTTTTTAGATTCTCTAAGTTTATCAGAAAAAGTGTTACATTGAATCAAAATGAAAAACCCAAATCTGCGTTTTTTTACTCAAGGAGTTTTTATGTCTATAAACTTTTTTATGAAAATGAGAAATTCTCTAAAAAACATTCAAAAAACAGCTTTTAACTGACTTCTTTTAAAATCATGTGTATTATTTTTGTAGATTCTGTAGGTTTATTAGAAAAAATGTTAAATTAAACTTAAGGTAAGCAAAGAACCTAAGTTATTTACGACAAAACCCCTTTTTCTATAAAAAAACTTACTTAAATCAAGATGATAATGCAAATGCAACAAAAAAACAGATTTTCACTATTTTCTTTTAAAATCGTTTGTAATATCTTTATAGATTCTGTGGGTTTATTAGTAAAAATGTTTAAAAAAACTTAAGATGTGCAAAGAAACCTAAGTTTTTTATGACAAAACACCTTTTTCTGTACAAAATCTTTTTTAAAATAAGAAAATAATGCAAATGCAACATAAAAACAGGTTTTCACTGATTTCTTTTAAAATCTTTTGTAATATTTTTGTAAATTCTGTGATTTTATTAGAAAAAATAGTCAAATAAACTTAAGGTGAATAAAGGAGCCTAAGATTTTTACATCAAAAACCCCTTTTTATGTACAAAAACTTACTAAAAATAAGAAAATAATGCAATTGCAACAAAAAAACAGGTTTTCACTGATTTCTTTTGGAATCTTTTGTAATATTTTTGTAGATTCTGTGGGTTTATTAGAAAAAATGGTCAAATAAACTTGAGGTGAGCAAAGAAACCTAAGATTTTTACGACAAAACCCTTTTCATGTACAAAAACTTACTTGAAATAAGAAATTAAAAAAAAGCAACAAAAAAACAGGTTTTTACTGATTCCTTTTAGAATCTTTTGAAATATTTTCGTCGATTCTGTGGGTTTATTAGAACGAATGGTCAAATAAACTTGAGGTGAGCAAAGGAACCTAAGATTTTTACGACTTAAACCCCTTTTTATGTACAAAAACTTACTTAAAGTAAGAAATTAATGCAATTGCAACAAAAAAACAGGTTTTCACTGATTTCTTTTGGAATCTTTTGTAATATTTTTGTAGATTCTGTAAGTTTATTAGAAAAAATAGTCAAATAAACTTGAGGTGAGCAAAGGAACCTAAGATTTTTCCTACAAAACCCCTTTTTATATACAAAAACTTTCTTAAAATAAGAAAATAATGCAATTGCAACAAAAAAACAGGTTTTTGCCGATTTCTTTAGGAATCTTTTGTAATATTTTTGTAGATTCTGTGGGTTTATTAAAAAAAATGGTCAAATAAACTTGAGGTGTGCAAAGGAACCTAAGATTTTTACGACAAAACCCCTTTTTATGTACAAAAACTTACTTAAAATAAGAAAATAATGCAATTGCAACAAAAAAACAGGTTTTCACTGATTTATTTTGGAATCTTTTGTAATATTTTTGTAGAATCTGTGGGTTTATTAAATAAAATGTTCAAATAAACTTGAGGTGAGCAAAGAAACCTAAGATTTTTACGACAAAACCCCTTTTTATGTACTAAAACTTACTTAAAATAAGAAAATAATGCAATTGCAACAAAAAAACAGGTTTTTGCTGATTTCTTTTGGAATCTTTTGTCATATTTTTGTAGATTCTGTGGTTTTATTAAAGAAAATGGTTAAATAAACTTAAGGTGAGTAAAGGAACCTAAGATTTTTACGACGAAACCCTTTTTTTATGTACAAAATCTTACTTAAAATAAGAAAATAATGCGATTGCAACAAAAAAACAGGTTTTCACTGATTTCTTTAAGAATCTTTTGTAATCTTTTTGTAGATTCTGTGGGTTTATTATAAAAAATGGTCAAATAAACTTGATGTGAGCAAAGGAACCTAAGATTTTTACGACAAAACCCCTTTTTATGTACAAAATTTTACTTAAAATAAGAAAATAATGCAATTGCAACAATAAAACAGGTTTCTACTGATTTCTTTTGGAATCATTTGTAATATTTTTGTATGTGGTTTTATTAGAAAAAATGGTCAAATAAACTTGAGGTGAGCAAAGGAGTGTAAGATTTTCACGACGAAACTCATTTTTATATACAAAAACTTTCTTAAAATAAGATAATAATGCAATTGCAACAAAAACACAGGTTTTCACTGATTTCTTTTGGAATCTTTTGTAATATTTTTGTAGATTTTTTGGGTTTATTAGAAAAAATGGTCAAATAAACTTGAGGTGAGCAAAGGAACCTAGTATTTTTACGAAAAAACCCCTTTCTATGTACAAAAACTTAATTAAAATAAGAAATTAAAGCCATTGCAACAAAAAAACAGGATTTCACTGATTTCAATTGGAATCTTTTGTAATATTTGTGTAGATTCTGTGGGTTTATTAGAAAAAATGGTCAAATAAACATAACGTGAGCAATGGAACCTAAGATTTTTACGACAAAACCCCATTTTATGTACAAAAACTTACTTAAAATAAGAAAATAATGCAATTGCAACAAAAAAACAGGTTTTCACTTATTTCTTTTAAAATGTCTTGTAATAGTTTTGTAGATTCTGTGGGTTTATTAGAAAAAATGCTCAAACAAACTTGAGGTTACTAAAGGAACCTAAGATTTTTACGACAAAACCCCTTTTTGTGTACAAAAAATTACTTAAAATAAGAAAATAATGCTATTGCAACAAAAATACAGGTTTTCACTGATTTCTTTAGGAATCTTTTGTGATATTTTTGTAGATTCTGTGGGTTTATTAAATAAAATGTTCAAATAAACTTGAGGTGAGCAAAGAAACCTAAGATTTTTACGACAAAACCCCTTTTTATGTACTAAAACTTACTTAAAATAAGAAAATAATGCAATTGCAACAAAAAAACAGGTTTTTGCTGATTTCTTTTGGAATCTTTTGTCATATTTTTGTAGATTCTGTGGTTTTATTAGAGAAAATGGTCAAATAAACTTAAGGTGAGTAGGTAATCCTAAGATTTTTACGACGAAACCCTTTTTTTGTGTACAAAATCTTACTTAAAATAAGAAAATAATGCGATTGCAACAAAAAAACAGGTTTTCACTGATTTCTTTAAGAATCTTTTGTAATCTTTTTGTAGATTCTGTGTTTTATTATAAAAAATGGTCAAATAAACTTGATGTGAGCAAAGGAACCTAAAGATTTTTACGACAAAACCCCTTTTTATGTACAAAATTTTACTTAAAATAAGAAAATAATGCAATTGCAACAATAAAACAGGTTTCTACTGATTTCTTTTGGAATCATTGTAATATTTTTCGTAGATTCTGTGGGTTTATTAGAAAAAATGGTCAAATAAACTTGAGGTGAGCAAAGGAGTGTAAGATTTTCACGACGAAACTCATTTTTATATACAAAAACTTTCTTAAAATATGATAATAATGCAATTGCAACAAAAACACAGGTTTTCACTGATTTCTTTTGGAATCTTTTGTAATATTTTTGTAGATTCTTTGGGTTTATAAGAAAAAATGGTCAAATAAACTTGAGGTGAGCAAAGGAACCTAGTATTTTTACGACAAAACCCCTTTCTATGTACAAAAACTTAATTAAAATAAGAAATTAAAGCCATTGCAACAAAAAAACAGGATTTCACTGATTTCAATTGGAATCTTTTGTAATATTTGTGTAGATTCTGTGGGTTTATTAGAAAAAATGGTCAAATAAACATAACGTGAGCAAAGGAACCTAAGATTTTTACGACAAAACCCCATTTTATGTACAAAAACTTACTTAAAATAAGAAAATAATGCAATTGCAACAAAAAAACAGGTTTTCACTTATTTCTTTTAAAATGTCTTGTAATAGTTTTGTAGATTCTGTGGGTTTATTAGAAAAAATGGTCAAACAAACTTGAGGTTACAAATGGAACCTAAGATTTTTACGACAAAACCCCTTTTTGTGTACAAAAAATTACTTAAAATAAGAAAATAATGCAATTGCAACAAAAATACAGGTTTTCACTTATTTCTTTTTGAATCTTTTGTGATATTTTTGTAGATTCTGTGGGTTTATTAAAAAAAAAGGTTTATTTGAATCAAAAACAACTATGTATACCAATGTTTTTTAGCTCAATGAGTATTTTACGTCAATATATTTTTTTGTGAAAATTAGTAATTCTCTTAAATAAAATTAAAAAACAGGTTTTCAGTGATTTCTTATGGAATCTTTTGTAATATTTTTGTAGTCTCTGTGGGTTTATTAGAAGAAATGGTCAAATAATCTCGAGGTAAGCAAAGGAACCTAAGATTTTTACGACAAAACCCCTTTTTATGTATAAAAACTTACTTAAAATAAGAAAAACAATGCAATTGCAACAAAAAAACAGGTTTTCACTAATTTCTTTTGGAATCTTTTGTAATATTTTTGTAGATTCTGTGGGTTTATTAGAAAAATGGTCAAATAAACTTGAGGTGAGCAAAGGAACCTAAGATTTTTACGACAAAACCCCTTTTTATGTACAAAAACTTACTTAAAATAAAAAAATAATGCAATTGCAACTAAAAAACAGGTTTTCACTGATTTCTTTTGGAATCTTTTGTAATATTTTTGTAGATTCTGTAGGTTTATCAGAAAAAATAGTCAAATAAACTTGAGGTGAGCAAAGGAACCTAAGATTTTTACGACAAAACCCCTTTTTATTTACAAAAACATACTTAAAATAAGAAATTAAAAAAACAGCAACAAAAAAACAGGTTTTTTCTGATTCCTTATAGAATCTTTTGAAATATTTTTGTAGATTCTGTGGGTTTATTAGAAAGAATGGTAAAATAAACTTGAGGTGAGCAAAGGAACCTAAGATTTTTACGACAAAACCCCTTTTTATGTACAAAATTTTACTTAAAATAAGAAAATAATGCAATTGCAACAATAAAACAGGTTTCTACTGATTTCTTTTGGAATCATTTGTAATATTTTTGTAGATTCTGTGGGTTTATTAGAAAAAATGGTCAAATAAACTTGAGGTGAGCAAAGGAGTGTAAGATTTTCACGACGAAACTCATTTTTATATACAAAAACTTTCTTAAAATATGATAATAATGCAATTGCAACAAAAACACAGGTTTTCACTGATTTCTTTTGGAATCTTTTGTAATATTTTTGTAGATTCTTTGGGTTTATTAGAAAAAATGGTCAAATAAACTTGAGGTGAGCAAAGGAACCTAGTATTTTTACGACAAAACCCCTTTCTATGTACAAAAACTTAATTAAAATAAGAAATTAAAGCCATTGCAACAAAAAAACAGGATTTCACTGATTTCAATTGGAATCTTTTGTAATATTTGTGTAGATTCTGTGGGTTTATTAGAAAAAATGGTCAAATAAACATAACGTGAGCAAAGGAACCTAAGATTTTTACGACAAAACCCCATTTTATGTACAAAAACTTACTTAAAATAAGAAAATAATGCAATTGCAACAAAAAAACAGGTTTTCACTTATTTCTTTTAAAATGTCTTGTAATAGTTTTGTAGATTCTGTGGGTTTATTAGAAAAAATGGTCAAACAAACTTGAGGTTACAAAAGGAACCTAAGATTTTTACGACAAAACCCCTTTTTGTGTACAAAAAATTACTTAAAATAAGAAAATAATGCAATTGCAACAAAAATACAGGTTTTCACTGATTTCTTTTGGAATCTTTTGTGATATTTTTGTAGATTCTGTGGGTTTATTAAAAAAAAGGTTTATTTGAATCAAAAACAACTATGTATACCAATGTTTTTTAGCTCAATGAGTATTTTACGTCAATATATTTTTTTGTGAAAATTAGTAATTCTCTTAAATAAAATTAAAAAACAGGTTTTCAGTGATTTCTTATGGAATCTTTTGTAATATTTTTGTAGTCTCTGTGGGTTTATTAGAAGAAATGGTCAAATAATCTCGAGGTAAGCAAAGGAACCTAAGATTTTTACGAGAAAACCCCTTTTTATGTATAAAAACTTACTTAAAATAAGAAAAACAATGCAATTGCAACAAAAAAACAGGTTTTCACTAATTTCTTTTGGAATCTTTTGTAATATTTTTGTAGATTCTGTGGGTTTATTAGAAAAATGGTCAAATAAACTTGAGGTGAGCAAAGGAACCTAAGATTTTTACGACAAAACCCCTTTTTATGTACAAAAACTTACTTAAAATAAAAAAATAATGCAATTGCAACTAAAAAACAGGTTTTCACTGATTTCTTTTGGAATCTTTTGTAATATTTTTGTAGATTCTGTAGGTTTATCAGAAAAAATAGTCAAATAAACTTGAGGTGAGCAAAGGAACCTAAGATTTTTACGACAAAACCCCTTTTTATTTACAAAAACATACTTAAAATAAGAAATTAAAAAAACAGCAACAAAAAAACAGGTTTTTTCTGATTCCTTATAGAATCTTTTGAAATATTTTTGTAGATTCTGTGGGTTTATTAGAAAGAATGGTAAAATAAACTTGAGGTGAGCAAAGGAACCTAAGATTTTTACGACAAAACCCCTTTTTATGTACAAAAACTTACTTACAATAAGAAATTAATGCAATTGCAACAAAAAAATAGGTGTTCACTGATTTCTTTTGGAATCTTTTGTCATATTTTTGTAGATTTTTTGGGTTTATTAGAAAAAGTGGTCAAATAAACTTGAGGTGAGCAAAGGAACCTAAGATTTTTACGAAAAAACCCCTTTTTATGTACAAAAACTTACTTAAAATAAGAAATTAATGCAATTGCAACAAAAAAACAGGTGTTCAGTGATTTCTTTTGGAATCTTATGTAATATTTTTGTAGATTTTTTGAATTTATTAGAAAAAATGGTCAAATAAACTTAAGGTGAGCAAAGGAACCTAAGTTTTTTACGACAAAACCCCTTTCGATGTACAAAAACTTACTTAAAATAAAAAAAAAATGCAATTGCAACAAAAAAACAGGTTTTCACTGATTTCTTTTAGAGTCTTTTGTAATATTTTTGTAGATTCTGTGGGTTAATTAGAAAAAATGGTCAAATAAACTTGAGGTGAGCAAAGGAACCTAAGATTTCTACGACAAAACCCCTTTTTATGTACAAAAACTTACTTATAATAAGAAAATAATGCAATTGCAACAAAAAAACAGGTTTTTGCCGATTTCTTTAGGAATCTTCTGTAATATTTTTGTAGATTCTGTGGGTTTATTAGAAAAAATGGTCAATAAAAACTTTAGGTGTGCAAAGGAACCTAAGATTTTTACGACAAAACCCCTTTTTATGTACAAAAACTTACTTAAAATAAGAAAATAATGCAATTGCAACAAAAAAACAGGTTTTTGCTGATTTCTTTAGGAATCTTTTGGAATATTTTTGGAGATTCTGTGGGTTTATTAGAAAAAATGGTCAAACAAACTTGAGGTGAGCAAAGGAACCTAAGATTTTTACGACAAAATCCCTTTTTATGAACAAAAACTTACTTAAAATAAGAAAATAATGCAATTGCAACAAAAAAACAGGTTTTCGCTGAATTCTTTTAGAATCTTTTTTCATATTATTGTAGATTCTGTGGGTTTATTAGAGAAAATGTCAAATAAACATAAGGTGAGTAAAGGAACCTAAGATTTTTACGACAAAACCCCTTTTTATGTACAAAAACTTACTTAAAATAAGAAAATAATGCGACTGCAACAAAAAAACAGGTTTTCACTGATTTCTTTAGGAATCTTTTGTAATCTTTTTGTAGATTATGTGGGTTTATTACAAAAAATGGTCAAATAAACTTGATGTGAGCAAAGGAACCTAAGATTTTTACGACAAAACCCCTTTCTATGTACAAAAACTTAATTAAAATAAAAAATTAATGCCATTGCAACAAAAAAACAGGATTTCACTGATTTTATTTGGAATCTTTTGTAATATTTTTGTAGATTCTGTGGGTTTATTACAAAAATATGGTCAAATAAAATTGAGGTGAGCAAAGGAACCTAAGATTTTTACGACAAAACCCTTTTTTATATAGAAAAAAATACTTAAAATAAGAAAATAATGCAATAGCAACAAAAAAACAGGTTTTGACTGATTTCTTTTGGAATCATTTGTAATATTTTTGTAGATTCTGTGGGTTTATTAGAAAAAATGGTCAAATAAACCTGAGGTGAGCAAAGGAACCTAGTATTTTTACGACAAAACCCCTTTCTATGTACAAAAACTTAATTAAAATAAGAAATTAATGCCATTGCAACAAAAAAACAGGATTTCACTGATTTCAATTGGAATCTTTTGTAATATTTGTGTAGATTCTGTGGGTTTAATAGAAAAAATGGTCAAATAAACATAACGTGAGCAAAGGAACCTAAGATTTTTACGACAAAACCCCTTTTTATGTACAAAAACTTACTTAAAATAAGAAAATAATGCAATTGCAACAAAAAAACAGGTTTTCACTTATTTCTTTTGGAATATCTTGTATTAGTTTTGTAGATTCTGTGGGTTTATTAGAAAAAATGGTCAAACAAACTTGAGGTTAATAAAGGAACCTAAGATTTTTACGACAAAACCCCTTTTTGTGTACAAAAAATTACTTAAAATAAGAAAATAATGCAATTGCAACAAAAATACAGGTTTTCACTGATTTCTTTTGGAATCTTTTGTGATATTTTTGTAGATTCTGTGGGTTTATTAAAAAAAAGGTTTATTTGAATCAAAAACAACTATGTATACCAATGTTTTTTAGCTCAATGAGTATTTTACGTCAATATATTTTTTGGTGAAAATTAGTAATTCTCTTAAATAAAATCAAAAAACAGGTTTTCAGTGATTTCTTATGGAATCTTTTGTATCTTTTGAGGTGAGAAAAGTCTTTAAATCTTTTGAGGTGAGAAAAGAAACCTAAGATTTTTACGACAAAACCCCTTTTTATGAAAAAAAATTTACTTAAATTTGGAAAATAATGCAATTGCATCAAAAAAACAGGTTTTCACTGGTTTATTTTATAATCTTTTGTAATATTTTTGTAGATTCTGTGGGTTTATTAGAAAAAATGGTCAAATAAACTTGAGGTGAGCAAAGAAACCTAAGATTTTTACGACAAAAGCTCTTTTTATGTACAAAAACTTACTTAAAATAGAAAAATAATGCAATTGCAACAAAAAAAACAGGTTTTCACTGATTTCTTTTGGAATATTTTGTAATATTTTTGGAGATTCTGTGGGTTTATTACAAAAAATGGTCAAACAAACTTGAGGTGAGCAAAGGAACCTAAGATTTTTACGACAAAATCCCTATTTATGTACAAAAACTTACTTAAAATAAAAAAAGAATTCAATTGCAACAAAATAACAGGTTTTCACTGATTTCTTTTGGAATCTTTTGTAATATTTTTGTAGATTCTGTGGGTTTATTAAAAAAAAGGTTTATTTGAATCAAAAACAACTATGTATACCAATGTTTTTTAGTTCAAAGAGTATTTTACGTCAATATATTTTTTTGTGAAAATGAGTAATTCTCTTAAATAAAATCAAAAAACAGGTTTTCAGTGATTTCTTATGAAATATTTTGTAATATTTTTGTAGATTCTGTGGGTTTATTAGACGAAATGGTCAAAAAAACTTGAGGTGGGCAAAGGAACCTAAGATTTTTACGACAAAACCCCTTTTTATGTTCAAAAACTTACTTAAAATAAGAAAAACATTGCAATTGCAACAAAAAAACAGGTTTTCACTGATTTCTTTTGGAATATTTTGTAATATTTTTGGAGATTCTGTGGGTTTATTACAAAAAATGGTCAAATAAACTTGAGGTGAGCAAAGGAACCTAAGTTTTTTACGACAAAACCCCTTTTTATGTACAAAAACTTACTTAAAATAAGAAAATAATGCAATTGCAACAAAAAAACAGGTTTTCGCTGATTTCTTTTGGAATCTTTTGTCATATTTTTGTAGTTTCTGTGGGTTTATTAGAGAAAATGGTCAAATAAACTTAAGGTGAGTAAAGGAACCTAAGATTTTTACGACAAAACCCCTTTTTATGTACAAAAACTTACTTAAAATAAGAAAAACAATGCAATTGCAACAAAAAAACAGGTTTTCACTGATTTCTTTTGGAATATTTTGTAATATTTTTGGAGATTCTGTGGGTTTATTACAAAAAATGGTCAAACAAACTTGAGGTGAGCAAAGGAACCTAAGATTTTTACGACAAAATCCCTATTTATGTACAAAAACTTACTTAAAATAAAAAAAGAATTCAATTGCAACAAAATAACAGGTTTTCACTGATTTCTTTTGGAATCTTTTGTAATATTTTTGTAGATTCTGTGGGTTTATTAAAAAAAAGGTTTATTTGAATCAAAAACAACTATGTATACCAATGTTTTTTAGCTCAAAGAGTATTTTACGTCAATATATTTTTTTGTGAAAATGAGTAATTCTCTTAAATAAAATCAAAAAACAGGTTTTCAGTGATTTCTTATGAAATATTTTGTAATATTTTTGTAGATTCTGTGGGTTTATTAGACGAAATGGTCAAAAAAACTTGAGGTGGGCAAAGGAACCTAAGATTTTTACGACAAAACCCCTTTTTATGTTCAAAAACTTACTTAAAATAAGAAAAACATTGCAATTGCAACAAAAAAACAGGTTTTCACTGATTTCTTTTGGAATATTTTGTAATATTTTTGGAGATTCTGTGGGTTTATTACAAAAAATGGTCAAATAAACTTGAGGTGAGCAAAGGAACCTAAGTTTTTTACGACAAAACCCCTTTTTATGTACAAAAACTTACTTAAAATAAGAAAATAATGCAATTGCAACAAAAAAACAGGTTTTCGCTGATTTCTTTTGGAATCTTTTGTCATATTTTTGTAGTTTCTGTGGGTTTATTAGAGAAAATGGTCAAATAAACTTAAGGTGAGTAAAGGAACCTAAGATTTTTACGACAAAACCCCTTTTTATGTACAAAAACTTACTTAAAATAAGAAAAACAATGCCATTGCAACAAAAAAAACAGGTTTTCACTGATTTCTTTTGGAATCTTTTGTAATATTTTTGTAGATTTTGTGGGTTTATTAGAAAAAATAGTCAAATAAACTTAATGTGAGCAAAGGAACCTAAGATTTGTACGACAAAACCCCTTTTTATGTACAAAAACTTACTTAAAATAAGAAAATAATGCAATTGCAACAAAAAAACAGATTTTTACTGATTTCTTTTGTAATATTTTGTAATATTTTTGTAGATTCTGTGGGTTTATTAGAAAAAATGGTCAAATAAACTTGAGGTGAGCAAAGGAACCTAAGATTTTTACGACAAAACCCCTTTTTATGTACAAAAACTTTCTTAAAATAAAAAAATAATGCAATTGCAACAAAAAAACAGGTTTTATTTGATTTCTTTTGGAATCTTTTGTAATATTTTTGTAGATTCTGTGGGTTTATTAGAAAAAATGGTCAAATAAACTTGAGGTGAGCAAAGGAACCTAAGATTTTTACGACAAAACCCCTATTTATGTACAAAAACTTACTTAAAATAAGAAAATGATGCAATTTCAACAAAAAAACAGGTTATCACTGATTTCTTTTGGAATCTTTTGTATTATTTTTGTAGATTCTGTGGGTTTATTAGAAAAAATGGTCAAATAAACTTGAGGTAAGCAAAGGAACCTAAGATTTTTACGACAGAACTCATTTTTATGTACAAAAACTTACTTAAAATAAGAAATTAATGCAATTGCAACAAAAAAACAGGTTTTTACTGATTTCTTTTGGAGTCTTTTGTAATATTTTTGTAGATTCTGTGGGTTTATTAGAAAAAATGGTCAAATAAACTTGAGGTGAGCAAAGGAACCTAAGATTTCTACGACAAAACCCCTTTTTATGTACAAAAACTTACTTATAATAAGAAAATAATGCAATTGCAACAAAAAAACAGGTTTTCGCCGATTTCTTTAGGAATCTTCTGTAATATTTTTGTAGATTCTGTGGGTTTATTAGAAAAAATGGTCAAATAAACTTTAGGTGTGCAAAGGAACCTAAGATTTTTACGACAAAACCCCTTTTTATGTACAAAAACTTACTTAAAATAAGAAAATAATGCAATTGCAACAAAAAAACAGGTTTTTGCTGATTTCTTTAGGAATCTTTTGTAATATTTTTGGAGATTCTGTGGGTTTATTAGAAAAAATGGTCAAACAAACTTGAGGTGAGCAAAGGAACCTAAGATTTTTACGACAAAATCCCTTTTTATGTACAAAAACTTACTTAAAATAAGAAAATAATGCAATTGCAACAAAAAAACAGGTTTTCGCTGATTTCTTTTGGAATCTTTTGTCATATTTTTGTAGTTTCTGTGGGTTTATTAGAGAAAATGGTCAAATAAACTTAAGGTGAGTAAAGGAACCTAAGATTTTTACGACAAAACCCCTTTTTATGTACAAAAACTTACTTAAAATAAGAAAAACAATGCAATTGCAACAAAAAAACAGGTTTTCACTGATTTCTTTTGGAATCTTTTGTAATATTTTTGTAGATTTTGTGGGTTTATTAGAAAAAATAGTCAAATAAACTTAATGTGAGCAAAGGAACCTAAGATTTGTACGACAAAACCCCTTTTTATGTACAAAAACTTACTTAAAATAAGAAAATAATGCAATTGCAACAAAAAAACAGATTTTTACTGATTTCTTTTGTAATATTTTGTAATATTTTTGTAGATTCTGTGAGTTTATTAGAAAAAATGGTCAAATAAACTTGAGGTGAGCAAAGGAACCTAAGATTTTTACGACAAAACCCCTTTTTATGTACAAAAACTTTCTTAAAATAAAAAAATAATGCAATTGCAACAAAAAAACAGGTTTTATTTGATTTCTTTTGGAATCTTTTGTAATATTTTTGTAGATTCTGTGGGTTTATTAGAAAAAATGGTCAAATAAACTTGAGGTGAGCAAAGGAACCTAAGATTTTTACGACAAAACCCCTATTTATGTACAAAAACTTACTTAAAATAAGAAAATGATGCAATTTCAACAAAAAAACAGGTTATCACTGATTTCTTTTGGAATCTTTTGTATTATTTTTGTAGATTCTGTGGGTTTATTAGAAAAAATGGTCAAATAAACTTGAGGTAAGCAAAGGAACCTAAGATTTTTACGACAGAACCCATTTTTATGTACAAAAACTTACTTAAAATAAGAAATTAATGCAATTGCAACAAAAAAACAGGTTTTTACTGATTTCTTTTGGAGTCTTTTGTAATATTTTTGTAGATTCTGTGGGTTTATTAGAAAAAATGGTCAAATAAACTTGAGGTGAGCAAAGGAACCTAAGATTTCTACGACAAAACCCCTTTTGTATGTACAAAAACTTACTTATAATTAGAAAATAATGCAATTGCAACAAAAAAACAGGTTTTCGCCGATTTCTTTAGGAATCTTCTGTAATATTTTTGTAGATTCTGTGGGTTTATTAGAAAAAATGGTCAAATAAACTTTAGGTGTGCAAAGGAACCTAAGATTTTTACGACAAAACCCCTTTTTATGTACAAAAACTTACTTAAAATAAGAAAATAATGCGACTGCAACAAAAAAACAGGTTTTCACTGATTTCTTTAGGAATCTTTTGTAATCTTTTTGTAGATTATGTGGGTTTATTACAAAAAATGGTCAAATAAACTTGATGTGAGCAAAGGAACCTAAGATTTTTACGACAAAACCCATTTTTATATAAGAGAACTTACTTAAAATAAGATAATAATGCAATTGCAACAAAAACACAGGTTTTCACTGATTTCTTTTGGAATCTTTTGTAATATTTTTGTAGATTCTGTTGGTTTATTAGAAAAAATGGTCAAATAAACTTAAGGTGAGCAAAGGAACCTAGTATTTTTACGACAAAACCCCTTTCTAGGTACAAAAACTTAATTAAAATAAAAAATTAATGCCATTGCAACAAAAAAACAGGATTTCACTGATTTTATTTGGAATCTTTTGTAATATTTTTGTAGATTCTGTGGGTTTATTACAAAAATATGGTCAAATAAAATTGAGGTGAGCAAAGGAACCTAAGATTTTTACGACAAAACCCTTTTTTATGTAGAAAAAAATACTTAAAATAAGAAAATAATGCAATAGCAACAAAAAAACAGGTTTTGACTGATTTCTTTTGGAATCATTTGTAATATTTTTGTAGATTCTGTGGGTTTATTAGAAAAAATGGTCAAATAAACCTGAGGTGAGCAAAGGAACCTAGTATTTTTACGACAAAACCCCTTTCTATGTACAAAAACTTAATTAAAATAAGAAATTAATGCCATTGCAACAAAAAAACAGGATTTCACTGATTTCAATTGGAATCTATTGTAATATTTGTGTAGATTCTGTGGGTTTATTAGAAAAAATGGTCAAATAAACATAACGTGAGCAAAGGAACCTAAGATTTTTACGACAAAACCCCTTTTTGTGTACAAAAAATTACTTAAAATAAGAAAATAATGCAATTGCAACAAAAATACAGGTTTTCACTGATTTCTTTTGGAATCTTTTGTGATATTTTTGTAGATTCTGTGGGTTTATTAAAAAAAAGGTTTATTTGAATCAAAAACAACTATGTATACCAATGTTTTTTAGCTCAATGAGTATTTTACGTCAATATATTGTTTTGTGAAAATTAGTAATTCTCTTAAATAAAATCAAAAAACAGGTTTTCAGTGATTTCTTATGGAATCTTTTGTATCATTTGAGGTGAGAAAAGTCTTTAAATCTTTTGAGGTGAGAAAAGAAACCTAAGATTTTTACGACAAAACCCCTTTTTATGAAAAAAAATTTACTTAAATTTGGAAAATAATGCAATTGCATCAAAAAAACAGGTTTTCACTGGTTTATTTTATAATCTTTTGTAATATTTTTGTAGATTCTGTGGGTTTATTACAAAAAATGGTCAAACAAACTTGAGGTGAGCAAAGGAACCTAAGATTTTTACGACAAAATCCCTATTTATGTACAAAAACTTACTTAAAATAAAAAAAGAATTCAATTGCAACAAAATAACAGGTTTTCACTGATTTCTTTTGGAATCTTTTGTAATATTTTTGTAGATTCTGTGGGTTTATTAAAAAAAAGGTTTATTTGAATCAAAAACAACTATGTATACCAATGTTTTTTAGCTCAAAGAGTATTTTACGTCAATATATTTTTTTGTGAAAATGAGTAATTCTCTTAAATAAAATCAAAAAACAGGTTTTCAGTGATTTCTTATGAAATCTTTTGTAATATTTTTGTAGATTCTGTGGGTTTATTAGACGAAATGGTCAAATAAACTTGAGGTGGGCAAAGAAACTTAAGATTTTTACGACAAAACCCCTTTTTATGAAAAAAAATTTACTTAAATTTGGAAAATAATGCAATTGCATCAAAAAAACAGGTTTTCACTGGTTTATTTTATAATCTTTTGTAATATTTTTGTAGATTCTGTGGGTTTATTAGAAAAAATGGTCAAATAAACTTGAGGTGAGCAAAGAAACCTAAGATTTTTACGACAAAACCCCTTTTTATGTTCAAAAACTTACTTAAAATAAGAAAAACATTGCAATTGCAACAAAAAAACAGGTTTTCACTGATTTCTTTTGGAATAATTTGTAATACTTTTGGAGATTCTGTGGGTTTATTACAAAAAATGGTCAAATAAACTTGAGGTGAGCAAATGAACCTAAGTTTTTTACGACAAAACCCCTTTTTATGTACAAAAACTTACTTAAAATAAGAAAATAATGCAATTGCAACAAAAAAACAGGTTTTCGCTGATTTCTTTTGGAATCTTTTGTCATATTTTTGTAGTTTCTGTGGGTTTATTAGAGAAAATGGTCAAATAAACTTAAGGTGAGTATAGGAACCTAAGATTTTTACGACAAAACCCCTTTTTATGTACAAAAACTTACTTAAAATAAGAAAAACATTGCAATTGCAACAAAAAAACAGGTTTTCACTGATTTCTTTTGGAATCTTTTGTAATATTTTTGTAGAATCTGTGGGTTTATTAGAAAAAATGGTCAAATAAACTTGAGGTGAGCAAAGGAACCTAAGATTTTTACGACAAAACCCCTTTTTATGTACAAAAATTACTTATAATAAGAAAATAATGCAATTGCAACAAAAAAACAGGTTTTCACTAATTTCTTTTGGAATCTTTTGTAATATTTTTGTAGAATCTGTGGGTTTATTAGAAAAAATAGTCAAATAAACTTAATGTGAGCAAAGGAACCTAAGATTTGTACGACAAAACCACTTTTTATGTACAAAAACTTACTTAAAATAAGAAAATAATGCAATTGCAACAAAAAAACAGATTTTTACTGATTTCTTTTGTAATATTTTGTAATATTTTTGTAGATTCTGTGGGTTTATTAGAAAAAATGGTCAAATAAACTTGAGGTGAGCAAAGGAATCTAAGATTTTTACGACAAAACCCCTTTTTATGTACAAAAACTTTCTAAAAATAAAAAAATAATGCAATTGCAACAAAAAAACAGGTTTTATTTGATTTCTTTTGGAATCTTTTGTAATATTTTTGTAGATTCTGTGGGTTTATTAGAAAAAATGGTCAAATAAACTTGAGGTGAGCAAAGGAACCTAAGATTTTTACGACAAAACCCCTATTTATGTACAAAAACTTACTTAAAATAAGAAAATGATGCAATTTCAACAAAAAAACAGGTTATCACTGATTTCTTTTGGAATCTTTTGTATTATTTTTGTAGATTCTGTGGGTTTATTAGAAAAAATGGTCAAATAAACTTGAGGTAAGCAAAGGAACCTAAGATTTTTACGACAGAACCCATTTTTATGTACAAAAACTTACTTAAAATAAGAAATTAATGCAATTGCAACAAAAAAACAGGTTTTCACTAATTTCTTTTAGAATCTATTGTAAAATTGTTTTGTAGATTCTGTGGGTTTATTGAAAAAAATAGTCAAATAAACTTGAGGTGAGCAAAGAAACCTAAGAATTTTACGACAAAACCCCTCTATATGTACAAAAACTAACTTAAAATAAAAAATTAATGCAATTGCAACAAAAAAACAGGTTTTCACTAATTTCTTTTGGAGTCTTTTGTAATATTTTTGTAGATTATGTGGGTTTAGTAGAAAAAATGGTCAAATAAACTTGAGGTGAGCAAAGGAACCTAAGGTTTTTACGACAAAACCCCTTTTTATGTAAAAAAAATTTCTTAAAATAAGAAAATAATTCAATTGCAACAAAAAAACTGATTTTACTGATTTCTTTTTTTCATCTTTTGTAATATTTATGTAGTTTCTGTTGGTTTATTAGAAAATATGGTCAAATAAACTTGAGGTAAGCAAAGGAACCTAAGGTTTTTACGATAAAACCCCTTTTTATGAACAAAAACTTACTTAAAATAAGAAATTAATGCAATTGCAACAAAAAAACAGGTTTCCACTGATTTCTTTCGTAATCTTTTGTAATATTTTTGTAGATTCTGTGGGTTTATTAGAAAAAATTGTCAAATAAACTTGAGTTGAGCAAAGGAACCTAAGATTTTTACGACAAAACCCCTTTTTATGTACAAAAACTTACTTAAAATAAGAAAATAATGCAATTGCAACAAAAAAACAGGTTTTCACTGATTTCTTTTGTAATCTTTTGTAATATTTTAGTAGATTCAGTTGGTTTATTGGAAAAAATGGTCAAATAAACTTGAGGTGAGCAAAGGAACCTAAGAATTTTACGACAAAACCCCTTTTTATGTAAAAAAAAAAACTTAAAATAAGAAAATAATGCAATTGCAACAAAAAAACAGGTTGTTACTGAGTTCTTTTAGAATCTTTTGTAATATTTTTGTAGATTCTGTTGGTTTATTTAAAAGAACGGTCAAATAAACTTAAGATGAGCAAAGAAACCTAAGATTTTAACGACAAAACCCCTTTTTATGTACAAAAACTTACTTAAAACAAGAAAATAATGAAATTGCATAAAAAAACAGGTTTTCACTGATCTCTTTTGGAATCTTTTGTAATATTTTTGGTAGATTCTGTGGGTTTATTAGAAAAAATGATCGAATAAACTTGAGGTGAGCAAAGGAACCTAAGATTTTTACAACAAAAACCCTTTTTATGTACAAAAACTAACTTATAATAAGAAATTAATCCAATTGCAACAAAAAAACAGGCTTTCACTGATTTCTTTTGGAATCTTTTGTAATATTTTGTAAATTCTGTGGGTTTATTAGAAAAAATGGTCAAATAAACTTGAGGTGAGCAAAGGAACCTAAGATTTTTACGACAAAACATCTTTTTATGTAAAAAAACTTACTTTAAATAAAATAATAATGCAATTGCAACAAAAAAACAGGTTTTCACTGATTTCGTTTGGAATCTTTTGTAATATTTTTGTAGATTCTGTGGGTTTATTAGAAAAAAATGTCAAATAAACATAAGGTGAGCAAAGATACCTAAGATTTTTACGACAAAACACCTTTTTATGTTAAAAAAATTACGTTAAATAAAATAATAATACAATTGCAACGAAAAAACCATTTTTCACTGATTTCTTTTGGAATCTTTTGTAATATTTTTGTAGATTCTGTTGGTTTATTAAAAAAAATGTTCAAATAAACCTGGGGTGAGCAAAGGAACCTAAGTTTTTTACGACAAAACCCCTTTTTATGTACAAAAACTTACTTAAAATAAGAAAATAATGCAATTGCAACAAAAAAACAGGTTTTCACTGATTTCTTTTGGAATCATTTGTATTATTGTTGTAGATTCTGTGGGTTTATTAGAAAAAATGGTCAAATAAACTTGAGGTAAGAAAAGGAACCTAAGATTTTTTCGACAAAACCCCTTTTTATGTTAAAAAAATACTTAAAATAAGAAGTTAATGCAATTGCAACAAAAAAACAGGTTTTCACTGATTTCTTTTAAAATTTATTGTAAAATTGTTTTGTAGATTCTATGGGTTTATTGAAAAAAATGGTCAAATAAACTTGAGGTGAGCAAAGGAACCTAAGTTTTTTACGACAAAACCCCTCTATATGTACAAAAACTTACTTAAAATGGAAAAATAATGCAATTGCAACAAAAAAACAGGTTTTCACAAATTTCTTTTTTATTCTTTTGTAATATTTTTGTAGATTCTGTAGGTTTATTAGAAAAAATGGTCAAATAAACTTGAGGTGAGCAAATGAACCTAAGATTTTCACGACAAAACCCCTTTTTATGTTCAAAAACTTACTTAAAATAAGAAATTAATGCAATTGCAACAAAAAAACAGGTTTTCACTGATTTCTTTAGGAATCTTTTGCAATATTTTTGTAGATTCTTTGGGTTTGTTAGAAAAAATGGTCAAATAAACCTGAGGTAAGCAAAGGAACCGAAGATTTTTACGACAAAACCCCTTTTTATGTACAAAAACTTACTTAAAATAAGAAATTAATGCAATTGCAACAAAAAAACCGGTTTTCACTGATTTCTTTTGTAATCTTTTGTAATATTTTTGTAGATTCTGTGGGTTTATTAAAAAAAATGGTCAAATAAACTTAAGGTGAGCTAAGGAACCTAAGGTTTTTACGACAAAACCTTTTTTTAAGTACAAAAACTCACTTAAAATAAGAAAATAATGCAATTGCAACAAAAAAACAGGTTTTAACTGATTTCATTTGTAATCTTTTGTAAATTTTTGTAGATTCTTTGGGTTTATTAGAAAAAATGGTCAAATAAACTTGAGGTGAGCAAAGGAACCTAAGGTTTTTACGACAAAACCCCTTGTTATGTTAAAAAAATACTTAAAATAAGAAAATAATTCAATTGCAATAAAAAAACAGGTTTTCACTGATTTCTTTTGTAATCTTTTGTAATATTTATGTAGATTCTGTTGATTTATTAGAAAAAATGGTCAAATAAACTTGAGGTAAGCAAAGGAACCTAAGGTTTTTATGACAAAATCCCTTTTTATGTACAAAAACTTACTTAAAATAAGAAATTAATGCAATTGCAACAAAAAAACAGGTTTCCACTGATTTCTTTTGTAATCTTTTGTAATATTTTTGTAGATTCTGTGGGTTTATTATAGAAAATTGTCAAATAAACTTGAGTTGAGCAAAGGAACGTATGATTTTTACGACAAAACCCCTTTTTATGTAAAAAAAAAAACTTAAAATAAGAAAATAATACAATTGCAACGAAAAAACCGGTTTTCACTGATTTCTTTTGGATTCTTTTGTAATATTTTTGTAGATTCTGTTGGTTTATTAGAAAAAATGGTCAAATCAACTTGAGGTGAGCAAAGGAACCTAAGATTTTTACGACAAATCCCCTTTTTATGTACAAAAACTTACTTAAAATATGAAAATAATGCAATTGCAACAAAAAAACAGGTTGTTACTGATTTCTTTTAGAATCTTTTGTAATATTTTTTTAGATTCTGTTGGTTTATTTAAAAAATTGGTCAGATAAACTTGAGGTGAGCAAAGGAACCTAAGATTTTACGTTAAAACCCCTTTTTATGTACAAAAACTTACTTAAAATAAGAAAATAATGCAATTGCAACAAAAAAACAGGTTTTGACTGATTTCTTTTAGAATCTTTTGTAATATTTTTGTAAATTCTTTAGGTTTATTAGAAAAAATGGTCAAATAATCTTGAGGTGAGCAAAGGAACCTAAGATTTTTACGACAAAACCCCTTTTTATGTACAAAAAAATACTTCAAATAAGAAAGTAATGCAATTGCAACAAAAAAACAGGTTTTCACTGATTTCTTATGGAATCTTTTAAAATGTTTTTATAGATTTTGGTGATTTATTAGAAAAAATGGTCAAATAAACTTGAGGTGAGCAAAGGAACCTAAGTTTTTTACGACAAAACCCCTTTTTATGTACAAAAAAATACTTAAAATAAAAAAATAATGCAATTGCAACAAAAAAACAGGTGTTCACTGAATTCTTTTAAAATCTTTTGTAATATTTTTGTAGATTTTGTTGGTTTATTAACAAAAATGGTCAAATAAACTTGAGGTGAGCAAAGGAACCTAAGATTTGTACGACAAAACCCCTTTTTATGAACAAAAACTTACTTAAAATAAGAAAATAACGCAATTGCACTTAAAAAACATGTTTTCAATGATTTCTTATAGAATCTTTTGTAATAATTTTGTAGATTCTGTGGGTTTATTAGAAAAAATGGTCAATTAAACTTGAGGTGAGCAAAGGAACCAAAGATTTTTACGACAAAACCCCTTTTTAAGTACAAAAACTTACTTAAAATAAGAAAATAGTGCAATTGCAACAAAAAAACAGGCTTTCACTGATTTATTTTGGAATCTTTTGTATTATTTTTGTAGATTCTGTTGGTTTATTTAAAAAAAGGTTTATTTGAATCAAAAACAACCATGTATACCAATGTTTTTTAGCTCAAGGAGTATTTTATGTCGAGATATTTTTTTGTGAAAAAGAGTAATTCTCCTGAATAAATTCAAAAACAGGTTTTCACTGATTTCTTTTAGAATCTTATGTAGTATTTTTGTAGATTCTCTTGGTTTATTAGAAAAAATGGTCAAATAAACTTGAGGTGAGCAAAGAAACCAAAGATTTTTACGACAAAAGCCATTTTTATATACAAAAACGTACTTAAAATAAGAAAATAATGCAATTGTAACAAAAAAACAGGTTTTCACTGATTTCTTTTGGAATCTTTTGTAATATTTTTGTAGATTCTGTGGGTTTATTAAAAAAAATGGTCAAATAAACTTGAGGTGAGCAAAGGAACCTAAGATTTTTACGACAAAACCCCTTTTTATGTACAAAAACATTCTTAAAATAAAAAATAATGCAAATGCAACAAAAAAACAGGTTTTCACTGATTTCTTTTGGAATCTTTTGTAATATTTTTGTAGATTCTGTGGGTTTATTAGAAAAAATGGTCAAATAAACTTGAGTTGAGCAAAGGAACCTAAGATTTTTACGACAAAACCCCTTTTTATGTACAAAAACTTACTTAAAATAAGAAAATAATGCCATTGCAACAAAAAAACAGGTTTTCACTGATTTCATTTGAAATCTTTTGTAATATTTTTGTAGATTCTGTGGGTTTATTAGAAAAAATGGTCAAATAAACTTGAGGTGAGCAAAGGAACCTAAGATTTTTACGACAAAACCCATTTTTATTTACAAAAACTTACTCAAAATTAGAAAATAATGCTATTGCAACAAAAAAACAGATTTTGACTGATTTCTTTTGGAATCTTTTGTAATATTTTTGAAGATTCTGTTGGTTTATAAAAAAAAATGGTCAAATAAACCTAAGGTGAGAAGAGGAACTTAAGATTTTTACGAAAAAACCCATTTTTATGTAAAAAAACTTACTTAAATTAGGAAAATAATGCAATTGCATCAAAAAAACAGGTATTCACTGATTTATTTTATAATCTTTTGTAATATTTATGTGGATACTGTGGATTTATTAAAAAAAATGGTCAAATAAACTTGAGGTGAGCAAAGGCACTAAAGATTTTTATGACAAAACCCCTTTTTTTGTACAAAAACTTACTTAAGATAAGAAAATAATTCAATTGCAACAAAAGAACAGGTTTTCACTGATTTCTTTTGGAATCTTTTGTAATATTTTTGTAGATTTTGTGGGTTTATTTGAAAAAATGGTCAAATAAACTTGAGGTGAGCAAAGGAACCTGAGATTTTTACGTCAAAACCTTTTTTCATGTACAAAAAAATACTTAAAATAAGAAAATAATGCAATTGCAACAAAAAAACAGGTTTTCACTGATTTCTTTTGGAATCTTTTGTAATATTTTTGTAGATTCTGTGGGTTTATTAGAAAAAATGGTCAAATAAACTTAAGGTGAGCAGAGGAACCTAAGGTTTTTACGACAAAACCCCTTTTTTTGTACAAAAACTTACTTAAAATAAGAAAATAATGCAATTGCAACAAAAAAACAGGTTTTCACTGATTTCTTTTGGAATCTTTTGTAATATTTTTGTAGATTCTGTGGGTTTATTAGAAAAAATGGTCAAATAAACTTAAGGTGAGCAAAGGAACCTAAGTTTTTTACGACAAAACCCCTTTTTATGTTCAAAAACTTACTTAAAATTAGAAAATAATGCAATTGCAACAAAAAAACAGGTTTTCACTGATTTCTTATAGAATCTTTTGTAATAATTTTGTAGATTCTGTGGGTTTATTAAAAAAAATCGTCAAATAAACATGAGGTGAGCAAAGGAACCTAAGATTTTTACGACAAAACCCCTTTTTATGTACAAAAACTTACTTAAAATAAGAATAATGCAATTGCACTTACAAAACAGGTTTTCACTGATTTATTTAGGAATCTTTTGTAATATTTCTTAGATTCTGTGGGTTTATCAGAAAAAATGGTCAATTAAAATTGAGGTGAGCAAAGGAACCAAAGATTTTTACGACAAAACCCCTTTTTATGTATAAAAAAATACTTGAAATAAGAAAATAATGCAATTGCAACAAAAAAACAGGTTTTCACTGATTTCTTTTGGAATCTTTTGTAATATTTTTGTAGATTCTGTGGGTTTATTACAAAAAATGGTCAAACAAACTTGAGGTGAGCAAAGGAACCTAAGATTTTTACGACAAAACCCCTTTTTATGTTCAAAAACTTACCTAAAATAAAAAATAATGCAATTGCAACAAAAAAACAGGTTTTCACTGATTTCTTTTGGAATCTTTTGTAATATTTTTGTAGATTGTGTGGGTTTATTAGAAAAAATGGTCAAATAAACTTGAGGTAAGCAAAGAAACCTAAGATTTTTACGACAAAACCGCTTTTTATGAACAAAAACTTACTTAAAATAAGAAAATAATGCCATTGCAACAAAAAAACAGGTTTTCACTGATTTCATTTGGAATCTTTTGTAATATTTTTGTAGATTATGTGTGTTTAATAGAAGAAATGGTCAAACAAACTTAAGGTGAGCAAAGGAACCTAAGATTTTTAAGACAAAACCCCTTTTTATGTACAAAAAAATACTTAAAATAAAAAAATAATGCAATTGCAACAAAAAAACAGGTGTTCACTGAATTCTTTTGGAGTCTTTTGTAATATTTTTGTAGATTCTGTGGGTTTATTAGAAAAAATTGTCAAATAAACTTGAGTTGAGCAAAGGAACCTAAGATTTTTACGACAAAACCCCTTTTTATGTACAAAAACTTACTTAAAATAAGAAAATAATGCAATTGCAACAAAAAAACAGGTTTTTACTGATTTCTTTTGTAATCTTTTGTAATATTTTTTAAGATTCTGTTGGTTTATTAAAAAAAAGGGTCAAATAAACTTGAGGTGAGCAAAGGAACCTAAGATTTTTACGACAAAACCCCTTTTTATGTAAAAAAAAAAACTTAAAATAAGAAAATAATACAATTGCAACGAAAAAACCGGTTTTCACTGATTTCTTTTGGATTCTTTTGTAATATTGTTGTAGATTCTGTTGGTTTATTAGAAAAAATGGTCAAATTAACTTGAGGTGAGCAAAGGAACCTAAGATTTTTACGACAAAACCCCTTTTTATGTACAAAAACTTACTTAAAATATGAAAATAATGCAATTGCAACAAAAAAACAGGTTTTGACTGATTTCTTTTAGAATCTTTTCTAATATTTTTGTAAATTCTTTAGGTTTATTAGAAAATATGGTCAAATAATCTTGAGGTGAGCAAAGGAACCTAAGATTTTTACGACAAAATCCCTTTTTATGTACAAAAAAATACTTCAAATAA
This sequence comes from Hydra vulgaris, assembly GCF_038396675.1. Classification (NCBI taxonomy): domain Eukaryota; kingdom Metazoa; phylum Cnidaria; class Hydrozoa; order Anthoathecata; family Hydridae; genus Hydra; species Hydra vulgaris. Next base: position 25,379,299 of record NC_088934.1, on the reverse strand, counting down.
GAAAGTAATGCAATTGCAACAAAAAAACAGGTTTTCACTGATTTCTTATGGAATCTTTTAAAATGTTTTTATAGATTTTGGTAATTTTTTAGAAAGAATGGTCAAATAAACTTGAGGTGAGCAAAGGAACCTAAGATTTTTACGACAAAATCCCTTTTTATGTACAAAAACTTACTTAAAATAAGAAAATAATGCAATTGCAACAAAAAAACAGGTTTTCACTGACTTCTTTTGGAATCTTTTGTAATATTTTTGTAGAATCTGTGGGTTTATTAGAAAAAATGGTCAAATAAACTTGAGGTGAGCAAAGGAACCTAAGATTTTTACGACAAAACCCCTTTTTATGTACAAAAATTACTTAAAATAAGAAAATAATGCAATTGCAACAAAAAAACAGGTTTTCACTGATTTCTTTTGGAATCTTTTGTAATATTTTTGTAGAATCTGTGGGTTTATTAGAAAAAACGGTCAAATAAACTTGAGGTGAGCAAAGGAACCTAAGATTTTTTCGACAAAATCCCTTTTTATGTACAAAAACTTACTTAAAATAAGAAAATAATGCAATTGCAACAAAAAAACAGGTTTTCACTGATTTCTTTTGGAATCTTTTGTAATATTTTTGTAGAATCTGTGGGTTTATTAGAAAAAATGGTCAAATAAACTTGAGGTGAGCAAAGGAACCTAAGATTTTTACGACAAAACCCCTTTTTATGTACAAAAATTACTTATAATAAGAAAATAATGCAATTGCAACAAAAAAACAGGTTTTCACTAATTTCTTTTGGAATCTTTTGTAATATTTTTGTAGAATCTGTGGGTTTATTAGAAAAAATGGTCAAATAAACTTGAGGTGAGCAAAGGAACCTAAGATTTTTACGACAAAATCCCTTTTTATGTACAAAAACTTACTTAAAATAAGAAAATAATGCAATTGCAACAAAAAAACAGGTTTTCACTGATTTCTTTTGGAATCTTTTGTAATATTTTTGTAGAATCTGTGGGTTTATTAGAAAAAATGGTCAAATAAACTTGAGGTGAGCAAAGGAACCTAAGATTTTTACGACAAAACCCCTTTTTATGTACAAAAATTACTTAAAATAAGAAAATAATGCAATTGCAACAAAAAAACAGGTTTTCACTGATTTCTTTTGGAATCTTTTGTAATATTTTTGTAGAATCTGTGGGTTTATTAGAAAAAATGGTCAAATAAACTTGAGGTGAGCAAAGGAACCTAAGATTTTTACGACAAAATCCCTTTTTATGTACAAAAACTTACTTAAAATAAGAAAATAATGCAATTGCAACAAAAAAACAGGTTTTCACTGATTTCTTTTGGAATCTTTTGTAATATTTTTGTAGAATCTGTGGGTTTATTAGAAAAAATGGTCAAATAAACTTGAGGTGAGCAAAGGAACCTAAGATTTTTACGACAAAACCCCTTTTTATGTACAAAAATTACTTAAAATAAGAAAATAATGCAATTGCAACAAAAAAACAGGTTTTCACTGATTTCTTTTGGAATCTTTTGTAATATTTTTGTAGAATCTGTGGGTTTATTAGAAAAAATGGTCAAATAAACTTGAGGTGAGCAAAGGAACCTAAGATTTTTACGACAAAATCCCTTTTTATGTACAAAAACTTACTTAAAATAAGAAAATAATGCAATTGCAACAAAAAAACAGGTTTTCACTGATTTCTTTTGGAATCTTTTGTAATATTTTTGTAGAATCTGTGGGTTTATTAGAAAAAATGGTCAAATAAACTTGAGGTGAGCAAAGGAACCTAAGATTTTTACGACAAAATCCCTTTTTATGTACAAAAACTTACTTAAAATAAGAAAATAATGCAATTGCAACAAAAAAACAGGTTTTCACTGATTTCTTTTGGAATCTTTTGTAATATTTTTGTAGAATCTGTGGGTTTATTAGAAAAAATGGTCAAATAAACTTGAGGTGAGCAAAGGAACCTAAGATTTTTACGACAAAATCCCTTTTTATGTACAAAAACTTACTTAAAATAAGAAAATAATGCAATTGCAACAAAAAAACAGGTTTTCACTGATTTCTTTTGGAATCTTTTGTAATATTTTTGTAGAATCTGTGGGTTTATTAGAAAAAATGGTCAAATAAACTTGAGGTGAGCAAAGGAACCTAAGATTTTTACGACAAAATCCCTTTTTATGTACAAAAATTACTTAAAATAAGAAAATAATGCAATTGCAACAAAAAAACAGGTTTTCACTGATTTCTTTTGGAATCTTTTGTAATATTTTTGTAGAATCTGTGGGTTTATTAGAAAAAATGGTCAAATAAACTTGAGGTGAGCAAAGGAACCTAAGATTTTTACGACAAAATCCCTTTTTATGTACAAAAACTTACTTAAAATAAGAAAATAATGCAATTGCAACAAAAAAACAGGTTTTCACTGATTTCTTTTGGAATCTTTTGTAATATTTTTGTAGAATCTGTGGGTTTATTAGAAAAAATGGTCAAATAAACTTGAGGTGAGCAAAGGAACCTAAGATTTTTACGACAAAACCCCTTTTTATGTACAAAAATTACTTAAAATAAGAAAATAATGCAATTGCAACAAAAAAACAGGTTTTCACTGATTTCTTTTGGAATCTTTTGTAATATTTTTGTAGAATCTGTGGGTTTATTAGAAAAAATGGTCAAATAAACTTGAGGTGAGCAAAGGAACCTAAGATTTTTACGACAAAATCCCTTTTTATGTACAAAAACTTACTTAAAATAAGAAAATAATGCAATTGCAACAAAAAAACAGGTTTTCACTGATTTCTTTTGGAATCTTTTGTAATATTTTTGTAGAATCTGTGGGTTTATTAGAAAAAATGGTCAAATAAACTTGAGGTGAGCAAAGGAACCTAAGATTTTTACGACAAAATCCCTTTTTATGTACAAAAACTTACTTAAAATAAGAAAATAATGCAATTGCAACAAAAAAACAGGTTTTCACTGATTTCTTTTGGAATCTTTTGTAATATTTTTGTAGAATCTGTGGGTTTATTAGAAAAAATGGTCAAATAAACTTGAGGTGAGCAAAGGAACCTAAGATTTTTACGACAAAATCCCTTTTTATGTACAAAAACTTACTTAAAATAAGAAAATAATGCAATTGCAACAAAAAAACAGGTTTTCACTGATTTCTTTTGGAATCTTTTGTAATATTTTTGTAGAATCTGTGGGTTTATTAGAAAAAATGGTCAAATAAACTTGAGGTGAGCAAAGGAACCTAAGATTTTTACGACAAAATCCCTTTTTATGTACAAAAACTTACTTAAAATAAGAAAATAATGCAATTGCAACAAAAAAACAGGTTTTCACTGATTTCTTTTGGAATCTTTTGTAATATTTTTGTAGAATCTGTGGGTTTATTAGAAAAAATGGTCAAATAAACTTGAGGTGAGCAAAGGAACCTAAGATTTTTACGACAAAATCCCTTTTTATGTACAAAAACTTACTTAAAATAAGAAAATAATGCAATTGCAACAAAAAAACAGGTTTTCACTGATTTCTTTTGGAATCTTTTGTAATATTTTTGTAGAATCTGTGGGTTTATTAGAAAAAATGGTCAAATAAACTTGAGGTGAGCAAAGGAACCTAAGATTTTTACGACAAAATCCCTTTTTATGTACAAAAATTACTTAAAATAAGAAAATAATGCAATTGCAACAAAAAAACAGGTTTTCACTAATTTCTTTTGGAATCTTTTGTAATATTTTTGTAGAATCTGTGGGTTTATTAGAAAAAATGGTCAAATAAACTTGAGGTGAGCAAAGGAACCTAAGATTTTTACGACAAAATCCCTTTTTATGTACAAAAACTTACTTAAAATAAGAAAATAATGCAATTGCAACAAAAAAACAGGTTTTCACTGATTTCTTTTGGAATCTTTTGTAATATTTTTGTAGAATCTGTGGGTTTATTAGAAAAAATGGTCAAATAAACTTGAGGTGAGCAAAGGAACCTAAGATTTTTACGACAAAATCCCTTTTTATGTACAAAAACTTACTTAAAATAAGAAAATAATGCAATTGCAACAAAAAAACAGGTTTTCACTGATTTCTTTTGGAATCTTTTGTAATATTTTTGTAGAATCTGTGGGTTTATTAGAAAAAATGGTCAAATAAACTTGAGGTGAGCAAAGGAACCTAAGATTTTTACGACAAAATCCCTTTTTATGTACAAAAACTTACTTAAAATAAGAAAATAATGCAATTGCAACAAAAAAACAGGTTTTCACTGATTTCTTTTGGAATCTTTTGTAATATTTTTGTAGAATCTGTGGGTTTATTAGAAAAAATGGTCAAATAAACTTGAGGTGAGCAAAGGAACCTAAGATTTTTACGACAAAATCCCTTTTTATGTACAAAAATTACTTAAAATAAGAAAATAATGCAATTGCAACAAAAAAACAGGTTTTCACTAATTTCTTTTGGAATCTTTTGTAATATTTTTGTAGAATCTGTGGGTTTATTAGAAAAAATGGTCAAATAAACTTGAGGTGAGCAAAGGAACCTAAGATTTTTACGACAAAATCCCTTTTTATGTACAAAAACTTACTTAAAATAAGAAAATAATGCAATTGCAACAAAAAAACAGGTTTTCACTGATTTCTTTTGGAATCTTTTGTAATATTTTTGTAGAATCTGTGGGTTTATTAGAAAAAATGGTCAAATAAACTTGAGGTGAGCAAAGGAACCTAAGATTTTTACGACAAAATCCCTTTTTATGTACAAAAACTTACTTAAAATAAGAAAATATCATAGTTTTTGTTACAAACATGTGTTTTTAATTCTGCTTGGTTTTGCTGCTTTGAATTGAGGATATTTCAATTTTCATCGCATACTTTACATTTCCTAGATAAGGCTTCGACATCTAAAACCTTCTCATTTTTTATGGACAATGCTGCCGTAACCCCATTGTGGGAACTATATCCCCTTTTTTGCCATGTTCCATCGACAGAAACTCCAATATCAACTACCTCATCAGGAGATTTGCCTTCCCTGAGTTCTTGTACAGCTTCATGCATAGTTTCATTAGATACTGTTTGCGCTGCGGTGACTAATTTATGTACAATAACATTGTAGCTTTTATTACATATTCCTCTTGGCGTATTCATAAGAGTGGCAAACCGATGTAGACCAGTTTGGCCCTGACCCAGTGTTCTCATAGCATATGCCACTCTTTTATTAACATCATATCCTTCTACATTTCTTGATGTGTAAAAGTCTAATTTAAATCCACAAATACAACCTATAGATAATTTTGATGCAAATCCTTTGCAAGACTTTTTATTCTCGATTAAAGACAACAGAGGTTGCAAGCATTCTGGACATCCAAGTTTATCAAATACGGAGGTATTTTATAAACTTGGATGATTACACCATTACTATTAACACTATTTACATCAATATTTACACATTTTTCTTGTTTTCTTAAACCATAAAATGTACATTTACGTTTCTTAAGACGTTTCGTTGAAAATTTAACTCTACCACAACTATATTTCGACTTAAAGCTGTCCATTTTTCTTCACTCGTGTGTAAATTAGCAGCTTAAAAGACGACTTACAATGAACAACACATAAAACACTTTTCTAAATATGTGGTTTTGAATCATGGCTTTAGAGATAGTAGAAAGTATTTATGATGAAACTGCAAAAAAAACGGCATAAAGAGGGGACTATATGCATTTTATTGATAATTTTCTTGTAACTAGGGGCGTTGCTAGGTGAGAATTGCAAACAGGTAGTCATACAAAAATGTCATTTATTTTACAAATAAAAGTTAATTTTGAATAATTTTTTCACCATTTAATTTTATAATAAATTTACTTTTAGAATAGCTAAAAAAAAAAAAAAAAAAAAAAAGTTTTTTTTTAGGTGTGTTACACCATAAGCGTATATATATAATAACACGTAATGAAAGAAATCAGCTATTACACAAAGAAGTTATAGAAAGTCAAACAATAGCAGCTTTACAAATTCATGTAGAATGTGCCATTTTTACTTTATAGATCCTCTTATAAAACTGTAAAAATACATGAAATGTAATATTTATTATTGAGATAAAATACATTTTTTATAAAAATACTCCAACTTTTCTACAACATCTAAGAAATCACATTTATCAAAATTAATGTTTACAATAATAATTCCACTATAATTCCACTATAGTTTGTTTCATAAACAAACATATCTATAAACAAATATTGATTCAGTCCAAATAAACTCATTGCTATTTGGACTTGTGCATAATAGCCAAATGAGTGATTCTTCTTAAGAAATAATTTTCCTGCATATTATATATATATATATATATATATATATATATATATATATATATATATATATATATATATATATATATATATATATATATATAATTATTAAATTTTTTTTATAGGTGCCCCAAGGAGTCCTTACGGTCTTACCACAGAGCACCGCGGATAAGTATTTAATCAGAAGTTCACGCCTCCTTCCAAACCGATGTCGCAAAACTTGCCCATAAATGAGATTGAGGTAAGGTTTGAACCACGAGTCCTTTGTTTCTCAGGCAAGTGCGCTACCACTGCGTCACGGTTGTTCTGCTCTGAATTCAGGCACACGCGAACGTTTTATTATGCGCATCAAATATGCATGCTTTTTTTATTAAGCAAAAAAAAAAAGTATAAGTATTAAATATTTTTTTTACATTTTTAAGATACTAAAATATTCATTACATTTTTTGGCAATGCTTTCACTTGATATTTCTTATGCTTTACAAAGGGAATGTTAATCTATAAGGATCCGATCTAATAAAGATATAGTGGATTTGATCTCTCATAGTCGTGATTTTTTTACTGCGTGATGCCAACCTTTTCTCTGATATTCCCGATCAGTTCGTTGAGGCTATCTAGAGCTTTCTTAGAGTTGTGAGAATTACATAAATCAAATTGCTTTAAAAAAATCATTGGAAATAAATATCTGTAATATTCTATATTTAGCTCACATAATTTATCATCAGGAGTTAAATAAAAAATTTTATATGGATATCACCAAATCTTATATTATTTGTTTCAAACTAACGTATTTTAAAAACAAATTCAATCTTCTCATTTTTAAATAAGATACTAAAACACTTTATGATCAAATGTTATTAGGTTAAAATTTAAAGCGACATATATATATATATATATATATATATATATATATATATATATATATATATATATATATATATATATATATATATATATATATATATGTATATATATATATATATATATATATATATATATATATATATATATATATATATATATATATATATATATATATATAAATATATCAAGAAAATACGCAATGTAAATATTGAGTATTTTTTTACACAGACGTCCGAAAACAACTATTAAAAAAAAAATTGAATAAGGTTGAATTATTAGTGTATGATTTTTAGGATTTTATGGTCGAAATTTTTTTTTTTCAAGTATTTTATGTTAAAATATAAATTTTTTTATGTTAGCTTTTTACTAAAAAATAGTTTAATTGAACATTTTACGTCTAAAAAAAAAATAAAACTTTTTGCCGTTTTTGACTCACTGTGCACCGGTGTCACGTTAAATAAGTTGACCTGTCACGGAGAAAACTGTCCGCGGAGTAAGTTGTCCGGTCGGACATTTTACTCCGGAGTAGAACGTTCTAGTTTGTCCTATCCGTCCGTCTAGGACAATTTACTCCGGTGTTACGTTAAATAAGTAGCCCGTTAAAAAAGTAGACAGATAGCTATGCGCATGCGATAAGCATGCGCAGATATGATGTTAAGTTTCCATTAGGTAAGTGAAATTTATCGTTGAATAAGTAGCCTTGTTCCGTTAGGTAAATCTTCAAAGTTACTTTTCTAATTTAAATCTAAAAAGTCAAAAATTTAATTTGAAAAATGCCTGTTCGCAACTATTCTGTTGAAGATGTTAAACAATATCTCTCTGATGGAAGGATAAAATACTACAAATCAGAGCGTAAATCCTTTTTAAAGTATGCTAAAAAATTCAAACTATGTGGTATGTAAACATTACATTATAGTTTGTTGAATAAATATTTACTACCATTAAATTAAATCTAACTTTTTTTATACTTCAGATGGTAAATTGTATTATGTAACTGCTTTTAAAAAAATACAAGTTCTTATTAACGACTGTGAAAAAATGATAGCGTTTAAAGATGTCCATGATTCTAATCATGGAGCTCATGTTGGTCTCAACAACACTAGAGCAAAGCTAAAAAGTTCATTCTATTGGCTAGGTATTATCAAAATATTACGTATTTTATTCATATTTGAGTTTAGTTTTATGTTAAATTTAATTGTTAGGGATGGTTAATGATATTAACAAATGGGTTAAAGAATGTGACAAGTGCCAATGTATGGAGAAAATAAGAACTGTTGCTCCGGAATTAAAACCTGTTATGGTTAATGGACTGTGGGATATTTTGGGTATAGATCTAATTGGGCCTCTTACACATACAAAACTTGGAAACAAATACATTTTAACTATAACTGATCTTTGGAGTAAATATAATGAAGCTTTTGCAATTCCTGAAAAATCAGCCTTTTATGTTTCAAAGTGCCTTACTACTTTATTTTATCGATTTGGTCCTCCAAAGAAAATTCTTTCAGATCAAGGCAGAGAATTTGTAAATAGTTTGAATGAACTTTTGTTCTCTTCATTTCAAATCAAACACTTGATAACCTCTGATTACCACCCTCAAACTAATGGGCAAGATGAAAGAACAAATCGGACAATTAAGAAATCCCTTTCTAAATTATCCAATGAAACCCAAGACAATTGGGGTGAATTGTTAGAAGCTGTTTTATTTGGTCTACGTACATGTGTGCAAAATTCAACAAAATTCACACCCTTTTTTAAAAATTAAAAAAGGGTGTGAATTTTGATAAAAATTGTATGAGGTCTCATTTCCTGCAGTGTATTGAGTGAAAAAAAATAGAGATATTTCCATACATTTCTTTATCATATGGTAAAAAAGTATGCTCATTATCATTCAATGTGATGATTTCTGTCACTGTAAAATAAAATAATATTGATGTAGTGTCTTTAGATTACACAGACCAACAAAAAAAAATTTTTTCTGGTGCCGAGCAAACAATTTGTTTTTTGTATAGCATTTCTCATTTTGATTTCAAATATGCAACTTTTTTTACCATAACGTCAAGTTGTAAAGATATTTAGGTTCAAATCTTAAGTATTTAGGGTAAAGTCCCTAATATTGTCGAATAAAAAGTTATTCAAAAGTATGTCAACCTGGGTCTCAAAAGAAGTGTATTTTCATAGAGATTTTAAAAATGTTATTCATTTGTAATAAAAATAAGTATTTTTTGTATTATTGCTGAATATCATTCTGTTGAAATTTTTTTAAGAGTCTTAATCATTTTTTCACATATTTTTTTGTCAATAAATTTAAAGAAAAAATATTTATGTTTTCTATAATCTCTATGAAAATACGCTTCTTTTGAGACCCAGGTTGACATACTTTTGAATAACTTTTTTTTCGACAATATTAGGGGCTTTACCCTAAATACTTAAGATTTGAACCTAAATAACTTTACAACTTGACGTGATGGTAAAAAAAGAGTTGCATATTTGAAATCAAAATGAGAAATGCTATACAAAAAACAAATTGTTTGCTCGGCACCAGAAAAAATTTTTTTTTTTTGTTGACCTGTGTTATAAAATGATAAAAATATTTAAGTGTATATAAATTAGAGTTAGAACTAGAGTTACATGTAGTAAAGATGGAAGAGAGAGATAGATAGAGTTTACTCAGTTTTATATGAGAGTTTAATCTAGAGTTTTCTAAATTAGATTTATGATAAATTTTTTTTTCTAATTGTTACTTTAGTTTAAGTTCTAGTTGTATCATCGTTCTTAAGTAAAAGTTATAATTAATAAATATAAATTATAAATATAAAAAAGTTAAAAATAATTTTCTAATATTATTTTTCTTATATTTCACTCTAGATTGCCTGATTACATTTCAGGTTTCAAGTACTTTTTTAAATTCAAACATTTTTGTCTTTTTTGTTTGTTTCATCTGTCAATTTATTGTAATTATCTCGTAAATAATTCTACTTATGATAAGAATGAAAACTTTCTTCTTCTTCTTCTGTTTTTTTGAGTTTTAGGTACCACAACTTAAGCTCTTATGGCTAGGAGTAATTAAAGAAAAAGATTCCATCACTTATGTTAAAAGTATATTTGATAGGTAAACCTCGATCCCAGGTGTTTTATTTGAGGAGGCAAACAACCGACTATCTAGGAGAGGTATATTTAAATGGACACAAGTTTAATAACAATACAAAGTTAAATGTAAAATTATTTTGGAAAATAAATTTTTAACAATTTAATGTTATGCGTTTTTTTTTACATTTCTCATTTTGTTTCCAAGTAATTGTAATCTACATGTTTTAATTATTACACGTTTGGATACTGCTGGTTTATAATTGTAACGTTATGGAAGGTTTAAGATCATATTTAGATCAAAACCTAGAACTTGTTAAATTTCAAACCATTAACTCGTTTTCCAGATCAGAAATGGATTCCTATGTTTATTAAGTGTAATAGATTTTACACTTTTTACACTTATATGAAAATTTTCATCAGCTGAAAATTTATAGATAAGTCTTCTTTTTTTAAAAAATTTTAAATTAAAATAACTCTTTTAGAAATACTTTTACATTAAGAGATATTATTACTTATCCAGGAGGCACCGTGTGGGGTGGGCGCCAGATATCAAAATTTAAACATATTATGACATTTATATCACTATCTATAAACATAAGCCATAATACAAAATAAGATCGCTAATCAAGAGCAGTGCGGCGCTCCTAATCGTATTGTTACGGTAAATATGTTTGCAAATATTAAGTTCTTATAAGATTATTTTTAAAGCCATACTTTTTAATAAGGATTTTATAAAACTTTAATTTAAATCTTAACTTAACTTAAAATTTAGAATTACGTTTGGCGTTAAAAATATTGTCTTGATTGCTCATTTTGTCTACTTTTTTAACGGGATACTTATTTAACGCCTATAGGCGTTATATAAGTATCCGTAAGTTAACGCATGCGCAGATACAAAATTTTGTCAACTTCTTTAAGGTGGTACACCAGGAAGAAAAATGACAAAAAAAAAAATTTTTTGATTTTTTTTTTTTTTTAATTTTATGAAAGATTGACCCTTTAAGTTGACTTTTAAAAAAAACTTTCGACATACTTGTTTAAATATATAGCTTAACTTTGACCTACTTGAGCCCCACTATCATATAAAACTCCCTAGCAACCTCATAGCAACAAGTTTTTAACTTGTTTTGGAAGTGATTTTGGACTTGTTTTTTCAATAGCAATTTTAAGATGAAAGCATAAAGTCATCAAGAAAGAATTGCTCTTGTTTTCCCGGTCTAAACTGCATTGATAGAAGTCACAAGCCTTATTAAACAGAGCACAAACATTCTTGTTGCTTATTTGCTTTTTTTTTGTTAAGATGTCAAGTAAAAAAAATTTATTTAGAAAAGTTAAAAGAAAATGGAATGGATGTCATCCTAATAAAAATTATTCTACTGTTCAGCCTTTAATATCTCCATCTTCATCAGTTGTTCCAACTAGTCTCAGTGCTAAGAAACTAGTTACTGACAATAGTATTGAAAGTTTTGATGATAAACAAATTGATAACTATTTCGTTTTGATTAATTTTACCATATTAAAAAGTTTGATTTCAAAAACAGTTTGTCAGTGCTGTTATTCTCCTCTTTTAATTAAAGATAAATTAAGTCACAGAATGGGTTTTTCTCATTTACTCAATATGAACTGCTCAGCTTGTGGCTGGTCTACGTGTACTTACACTTCACTAAGAGTTTTATCAAAAAAGAAACCAGAAAAAAGTAAAAAAAAAACTTTTGAAGTAAATATGCGTGCAGTTATTGGTTTTCGAGAAATTGGTTGTGGATTTAGTTCTATGAAATCGTTTTCTCGATGCATGAACTTAAATTGTTTGACACTGAATGGATTTCAAATAGTTAGCCAAGATGTTATGACAGCTTACAAAAAAGTTGCAAATAATAGTATAAAAAAAGCTGCTACTGAGCTTCAAAATGGTGATGATACCAATGAACCATCAAAAATACGTGTTTCGATAGATGGTTTTTGGCAAAAACGTGGGCACATGTCATTGAATGGAGTAGTTACTGCATTATCTGGTGGTAAGTGTATTGATGTAGAAGTTCTCTAAAAACACTGCAAAGGTTGTGAAATTTGGGAAAAGAGAAAACATTCACCAAAGTTTGATTCTTGGAAAGTAGGACATGATTGTTCCATTAATCATCATAAATCTTCTGGAGCAATGGAATCTATTGGTGCAGTGAATATTTTCAAGCGATCTGTTCAAAAGAATAATTTGATTTATACGGAATATCTCGGTGATGGAGATACATCATCTTTTAACGATGTTTTATCTGCTGATCCTTATCATGAGTTTAAAGTGATACCAGAAAAACTGGAATGTGTTGGTCACGTCCAAAAAAAGTTGGGTACACGATTACGTAATTTGGTTAAAAAATACAAAGGAACAAAAACACCTATTTCTGGTAAAGGAAAGTTGACAGAAAAACTTATAAATTCAATGCAAAATTTTTATGGTATGGCTATTAGAGCCAATAAAGGAGATTTATACCAAATGAAAAAAGCAGTTTATGCTATACTCTTTCATTTTACTAGCTTTCCTGATAATGATTATCGACACCAATTTTGCCCTAGAACAACAACTAAAACATGGTGTAAGTACTGGAATAGTAGCAAGAAAAATATAACTTCATCTATGTCAATTCCACCATGGATAAAGACTTTAATTCTTCCTATTATCCAAGACCTACAAGCTGATGAGTTACTCAAAAAATGCCTGCATGGTGAAACTCAGAATGGTAATGAAGCATTAAACTCTTTGATATGGTCTCGTGTACCCAAAAACAACTTTGTAGGGAAAAATGTTCTTGAAATGGGTGTTCATTCAGCAGTGATCCATTACAATGATGGTGCAAATGGTGTCTTAAATGTACTAAAGTATTATGGTTTAATCGGTTCAGTAACTTGTAAAAAATCAATTTTAGCAAATATTGCTCGTGTCAAACAAATGAATTTAAAATCGAATAATGAAGGAAAAAGTAGAAGAAAATATTTAAGATCAAATAAAATGGTTTCCCGTGATGCTGAACAGGATAAGAAAAAAGAATTTTATGTAGCTGGTGGTTTTTAGTAGTTTTAACACTTCAAAATGATCTATTCTTTTTTATTTCTTGTTTTTTTTGCATAAATGTTTTTTTAGGGTTTTTTAAAATTCAAAACACGATAACTTAAGTACAGTTTATGTTTATGAGCTGAAATTTTCAGGAAATGTTTATTTAACATTGATGCTCCGGTTGACCCATGGGTTTTTCTTGGATTTGGTTAGATAAAAAGTTATTGCTATAAATCTATAGAGGAAGTCAAAAATTTTCAATTTTTTTAGTAAATTCGTGATAAAAAGAGTAATTTTCAAAAAATTTAAAAATGCATGGGTTAAACGGTAAATAATAAGTTGTTTTTTAACTGTATCGATTTTTAATCCATAATCTTTTCACTAGATAAAGATATTATGTTTTGAAATACAGCCTTTATTGTTCTTTTTTCCGCCATTATGCATTTTTAATAAGTTTTAAAATTTATCTTTTTAAATAAAAATAATTATAACACTTTATTAAAACAAGTTTTCATCAAAAAGATACATTTTATATAATATTTCACAGTTTCATTTTTTCCCTGGTGTACCACCTTAACGGGCTACTTATTTAACGTAACACCGGAGCAAACTGTCCTACGTTGTAGTAAACTGTCCTGCTTTTTTTTGCGAATTATTAACTTCGGACCACTCAAGCAATGTGTTTTAGCGTTTGTTTAAACGATGGTTTGAGAACTCGCGCATTATTCTGCGGCATAAAAAAAGATTTAACACTTTATATACTAAGCATAACATTATTGTAATTAACATAGTGATATTATGCGTCACGTAACTCATACAAATGAACCTGAAGTTTTTTAGTTCACAAGGTCGTTTTTTACCGATTTTAAAATTTAAAAAATTAAAAAAATGTTTACACATTTTTTTAATTTTTTAATGCTATGTAATGACATGTTTAGAACTTTATATTTCGTTTCAGGCTTAAGTTAAAAACAGTAAAAAAATTAAAATTACGTTTTAAATCTTGTTTGAAATTTATTCTAGATTCAGAATCAGAGCCGTAACAACAATTTTGATTTTAGGGGGCCCTAGGGTTCTTTTGAAGGAGGATGGGGATAAAAAGTTTGTTAAAATTATTTTACGTATATGTTTTTCAATAATAATTATAATTTAAAAATTTTTTGGAGGGGCAAAGGCTTCCCCGGTAGTTACGGCTCTGAGAATATATATATTAGAGTGGAGCGATTTTCATAGCAAAAAAAAAAAGAGTTTAAAAACCAATATTACTGAGACACGAATCAAGGTCTATTAATTATAAGATAAAAGTAAAAAAATATTTTTTGATTTTGATGAGATCTTGAGGGTCCTCTTTGGAATTTAAATTCTTGAAAGGTCCTAATATTTTTGAATTTTTTTATTCTAAACTATATCAACCTTGGACTCAAAAAAAGCAGAAAAAAGTGCTTGTTTCATAAATAATAATTTTATTAAAAAATTTTTTTAGTAAAAAAAATACTTGCAAAAATATACCTTAAAACCCCCGCTTTGTTGAGGACGGGGGTTTTTTATGAAAAAAGCAACTCTACTTTTTTTAATTTTAATTTTTTAATAAAAACAAATATTATTTTCAAAATCAGCATATTATTTTGCTTCTTTTAAGTATCAAGTTGATATAGTTTAGAAAAAAAAAATTTAAACAATATTAGGACCCATCAAAAATTTAGAATCCAAAGAGGAACCTCAAGAACTCATCTAAACTAAAAAAAAAAAGAGTAAGGTTCTTTTTTCACCAAAAGATATTGATTTGCTCAGGCAAATCAAATTTCAAAAATTTTCAAAATCGCTCCTCTTTTAAAGTGAAGTTTTTTCAGCTCCTATAGCAACGCCCATATCAACGGCAATTTCCTGACTTTTAGTAAACTAAATTTTTTATTTAGTACCTAATTGTTTTTGCAACCTTTATTTCAATTTATGTAGTACTTAATTAACTTTGCCACATATATTACTAAAATATACTTTTTAAACAGAGCTCTCTTTTTTGACCTTGTACGAAACATTAAATTGAAAATGAAAACTTGAAATTTTCAGGGAGTACTCTTCTATAATTACTTGAGAGACTGTAGCAGAATAACTCACATATATAATACAACAGTTAACACATGATAATATTTTAAGTTTTGAACAATTATCTTAAATAAAAAATAATTTTTTTATTTTTGCTTTAACTGCTTTGATCTGCCATTATGATAGAAAAATTTTTATCAAAAATTTACAGGCCAGTAAAAACGTTCTGAAACCGCGTAGTGCTTGTTCTTTCAAAGTGATAAGTAAGATGTTTACTATGACAGAAACAAATAATTTACTTTCTCTGCTCATTGCTAAAAATAATCTCAACCCATAAACCCTTCTTTGACATATATTTTAATTAATTACCTTCCATTCTAAACCTGGAAAAACATATATTCTCTTTTCATTGAGAGTGCAACTAATGGGATAGACCCCTTTAGTTAAGTAAATATTAACATCGAGAAAGTCTTTTTCTTCTTTTTCATCATTCACTTTATCCATTTTATTTAAGAAACTAAAGTAAGTTTTTAAAAAACTCCACCTACCAAACTAGTTGACTTTGTCAACCAAATTATATTTTGACAAAAAAATCTAATGATGTAGGTCATTTACGAAAAGTTGAAGTAAATACCATCTAATAATATTAATGATACAAATAACAATGATAAAAATAAAATAACCAACTGAACAATTACAAGAATGATAATTTTATAATTAAAAAAAATCAGTATTCAATTTTAAACAACAATAATAAGCTAAAGCAGTTGGAAACTGCTTTAGTTTGTCACTATTCTATTAAATAAACAGTTCCATTAATGACACACAACTGCATAAACAATGATATGTTTGTTTGATTAGATAAGGTATACTTTGTGGGGTTTAAGAAATAAACAGACATGTTATAGTAGAGTAAATAAATGTAAATAAATGTAAAATAAATGTAAATAAATAATGGTATTTTGCAATGTTACCTGAAAATAAAACTAATCCTACCTTTATTGAGTTGAATTCAATTTTTCCTTAACTGTTGGCGAATGATTTATAAAGTAAACTTAAATTCATGGAAGTTTACTAAATTAAAACCATATTTCAACAGTAGGGAAACTAAAATAAAATAATGGCAAAATTAAAACCAATGAAATAAAGGAATAAAAAAGAATCAATTTTTTAAATATAATTATTTAATAATAAAATAAAAACAAATCAAAAACTTCAAGTCTTTGAAACCTTACAACAAAAATCTTCTTCAAACTCCAAGCATAAATAAATAAATTTCCAGGCGTAAATAAAATAAAAATAATAATAAATCCAAATAAAGCTCCAGCATAAATAAAATTATAGACATAAGTATAAATCTAAAGAAGAAGAAAAACAATAACTCTTTGAACTAATCCTACTCTTTAAGCTAGTACTACTTTTCAAGCTAATGCAACATTTTAAGCTAATACTACTCTTTAAGCTAATACTACTATTTAGCCTAAATTTCTAGCTTACTTATCATAAACTAACTACAACTTGTAAAATCAAACAATTATCTTACTTGTAGTACAATGAAAATGATTACTTGATTTTAAATCTGATATAAAACTTTATGACACTCACAACTGAAAATGTAACTCGCACACATTCATATAGATACAAAAATAAAATAAAAAGAATAACATATGATATAACTCATGTCTTTATCAAAATACTATAATATCACAATTACTATTATTAGCAGTAACTATCTATTAGAATTTTATATAGTCAAAATTATTAATAGATATTTTATTATAGAATGTATAGAAATGACGCTGCAACTCATAAAGTTGAAACTGAAACTACATAGAATTTCAGTTTATAACAACCAAAAAAGTTAACAAGGATTTAAAAAAATACACAAGATCTGAGATTTGAGGTTAAAATTAAAACTATTTGTAAATGTGGTTCTTAAATACGACAAAACCCGTTTTTATGTACAAAAACTTACTTAAAATAAAAAAATAATGCAATTGCAACAAAAAAACAGGTTTTCACTGATTTCTTTTGGAATCTTTTGTAATATTTTTGTAGATTCTGTGGGTTTATTAGAAAAAATGGTCAAATAAACTTGAGGTGAGCAAAGGAACCTAAGATTTTTACGACAAAACCCCTTTTTATGTACAAAAACTTACTTAAATTAAAAAATAATGCCATTGCAACAAAAAAACAGGTTTTCACTGATTTCTTTTTAAATCGTTTTGTAATATTTTTGTAGATTTTGTGGGTTTATTATAAAAAATGGTCAAATAAACTTAAGGTGAGCAAAGGAACCTAAGATTTTTACGACAAAACCCCTTTTGATGTACAAAAACTTACTTAAAATAAGAAAATAATGCAATTGCAAAAAAAAAACAGGTTTTCACTTATTTCTTTTGGAATCTTTTGTAATATTTTTGTAGAATCTGTGGGTTTTCAAAAAAAAATGGTCAAATAAACTTGAGGTGAGCAAAGGAACCTAAGATTTTTACGACAAAACCCCTTTTTATGTACAAAAACTTACTTAAAATAAGAAAATAATGCAATTGCAACAAAAAAACAGGTTTTCACTGATTTCTTTTGGAATCTTTTGTAATATTTTTGTAGATTCTGTGGGTTTATCAGAAAAAATGGTTAAATAAGCTTGAGGTTAGCAAAGGAACCTGAGATTTTTACGACAAAACCCCTTTTTATGTACAAAAACTTACTTAAAATAAGAAAATAATACAATTGCAACGAAAAAACAGGTTTTCACTGATTTCATTTGGAATCTTTTGTAATTTTTTTGTAGATTCTGTGGGTTCATTAGAAAAAATGGTCAAATAAACTTAAGGTGAGCAAAGGAACCTAAGATTTTTACGACAAAACCCCTTTTCATGTACAAAAACTTACTTAAAATAAGAAAATAATGCAATTGCAACAAAAAAACAGGTTTTCACTGATTTCTTTTGGAATCTTTTGTAATATTTTTGTAGATTCTGTGGGTTTATTAGAAAAAATGGTCAAATAAACTTGAGGTGAGCAAAGGAACCTAAGATTTTTACGACAAAACCCCTTTTTATGTACAAAAACTTACTTAAAATAAGAAAATAATGCAATTGCAACAAAAAAACAGGTTTTCACTGATTTCTTTTGGAATCTTTTGTAATATTTTTGTAGAATCTGTGGGTTTATTAGAAAAAATGGTCAAATAAACTTGAGGTGAGCAAAGGAACTTAAGATTTTTACGACAAAACCCCTTTTTATGTACAAAAACTTACTTAAAATAAGAAAATAATGCAATTGCAACAAAAAAACAGGTTTTCACTGATTTCTTTTGGAATCTTTTGTAATATTTTTGTAGATTCTGTGGGTTTATTAGAAAAAATGGTCAAATAAACTTGAGGTGAGCAAAGGAACCTAAGATTTTTACGACAAAACCCCTTTTTATGTACAAAAACTTACTTAAAATAAAAAAATAATGCAATTGCAACAAAAAAACAGGTTTTCACTGATTTCTTTTGGAATCTTTTGTAATGTTTTTGTAGATTCTGTGGGTTTATTAGAAAAAATGGTCAAATAAACTTGAGGTGAGCAAAGGAACCTAAGATTTTTACGACAAAACCCCTTTTTATGTACAAAAACTTACTTAAAATAAGAAAATAATGCAATTGAAACAAAAAAACAGGTTTTTACTGATTTCTTTTAGAATCTTTTGTAATATTTTTGTAGATTCTGTGGGTTTATTAGAAAAAATGGTCAAATAAACTTGAGGTGAGCAAAGGAACCTAAGATTTTTACGACAAAACCCCTTTTTATGTACAAAAACTTACTTAAAATAAGAAAATAATGCAATTGCAACAAAAAAACAGGTTTTCACTGATTTCTTTTGGAATCTTTTGTAATATTTTTGTAGATTCTGTGGGTTTATTAGAAAAAATGGTCAAATAAACTTGAGGTGAGCAAAGGAACCTAAGATTTTTACGACAAAACCCCTTTTTATGTACAAAACTTACTTAAAATAAGAAAATAATGCAATTGCAACAAAAAAACAGGTTTTCACTGATTTCTTTTGGAATCTTTTGTAATATTTTTGTAGATTCTGTGGGTTTATTATAAAAAATGGTCAAATAAACTTAAGGTGAGCAAAGGAACCTAACATTTTTACGACAAAACCCCTTTTTATGTACAAAAACTTACTTAAAATAAAAAAATAATGCAATTGCAACAAAAAAACAGGTTTTCACTGATTTCTTTTGGAATCTTTTGTAATATTTTTGTAGATTCTGTGGGTTTATTAGGAAAATTGTCAAATAAACTTAAAGTGAGCAAAGTAATGTAAGATTTTGACGACAAAACCCCTTTTTATGTACAAAAACTTACTAAAATTAAGAATATAATGCAATTTCAACCAAAAAACAGGTTTTCACTGATTTCTTTTGGAATCTTTTGTAATATTTTTGCAGAATCTGTGGGTTTATTATAAAAAATGGTCAAATAATCTTGAGGTGAGCAAAAGAACCAAAGATTTTTACGACAAAACCCATTTTTATGTACAAAAACTTACTTAAAGTAAGAAAATAATGCAATTGCAACAAAAAAACAGGTTTTCACTGATTTCTTTTGGAATCTTTTGTAATATTTTTGTAGAATCTGTGGGTTTATTAGAAAAAATGGTCAAATAAACTTGAGGTGAGCAAAGGAACCTAAGATTTTTACGACAAAACCCCTTTTTATGTACAAAAACTTACTTAAAATAAAAAAATAATGCAATTGCAACAAAAAAACAGGTTTTCACTGATTTCTTTTGGAATCTTTTGTAATATTTTTGTAGATTCTGTGGGTTTATTAGAAAAAATGGTCAAATAAACTTGAGGTGAGCAAAGGAACCTAAGATTTTTACGACAAAACCCCTTTTTATGTACAAAAACTTACTTAAAATAAGAAAATAATGCAATTGCAACAAAAAAACAGGTTTTCACTGATTTCTTTTGGAATCTTTTGTAATATTTTTGTAGAATCTGTGGGTTTATTAGAAAAAATGGTCAAATAAACTTGAGGTGAGCAAAGGAACCTAAGATTTTTACGACAAAACCCCTTTTTATGTACAAAAACTTACTTAAAATAAGAAAATAATGCAATTGCAACAAAAAAACAGGTTTTCACTGATTTCTTTTGGAATCTTTTGTAATATTTTTGTAGATTCTGTGGGTTTAATAGAAAAAATGGTCAAATAAACTAGAGGTGAGCAAAGGAACCTAAGATTTTTACGACAAAACCCCTTTTTATGTACAAAAACTTACTTAAAATAAGAAAATAATGCAATTGCAACAAAAAAACAGGTTTTCACTGATTTCTTTTGGAATCTTTTGTAATATTTTTGTAGAATCTGTGGGTTTATTAGAAAAAATGGTCAAATAAACTTGAGGTGAGCAAAGGAACCTAAGATTTTTACGACAAAACCCCTTTTTATGTACAAAAACTTACTTAAAATAAGAAAATAATGCAATTGCAACAAAAAAACAGGTTTTCACTGATTTCTTTTGGAATCTTTTGTAATATTTTTGTAGAATCTGTGGGTTTATTAGAAAAAATGGTCAAATAAACTTGAGGTGAGCAAAGGAACCTAAGATTTTTACGACAAAACCCCTTTTTATGTACAAAAACTTACTTAAAATAAGAAAATAATGCAATTGCAACAAAAAAACAGGTTTTCACTGATTTCTTTTGGAATCTTTTGTAATATTTTTGTAGAATCTGTAGGTTTATTAGAAAAAATGGTCAAATAAACTTGAGGTGAGCAAAGGAACCTAAGATTTTTACGACAAAACCCCTTTTTATGTACAAAAACTTACTTAAAATAAGAAAATAATGCAATTGCAACAAAAAAACAGGTTTTCACTGATTTCTTTTGGAATCTTTTGTAATATTTTTGTAGATTCTGTGGGTTTATTATAAAAAATGGTCAAATAAACTTGAGGTGAGCAAAGGAACCTAAGATTTTTACGACAAAACTCCTTTTTATGTACAAAAACTTACTTAAAATAAGAAAATAATGCAATTGCAACAAAAAAACAGGTTTTCACTGATTTCTTTTGGAATCTTTTGTAATATTTTTGTAGAATCTGTGGGTTTATTAGAAAAAATGGTCAAATAAACTTGAGGTGAGCAAAGGAACCTAAGATTTTTACGACAAAACCCCTTTTTATGTACAAAAACTTACTTTAAATAAGAAAATAATGCAATTGCAACAAAAAAACAGGTTTTCACTGATTTCTTTTGGAATCTTTTGTAATATTTTTGTAGAATCTGTGGGTTTATTAGAAAAAATGGTCAAATAAACTTGAGGTGAGCAAAGGAACCTAAGATTTTTACGACAAAACCCCTTTTTATGTACAAAAACTTACTTAAAATAAGAAAATAATGCAATTGCAACAAAAAAACAGGTTTTCACTGATTTCTTTTGGAATCTTTTGTAATGTTTTCGTAGATTCTGTGGGTTTATTAGAAAAAATGGTCAAATAAACTTGAGGTGAGCAAAGGAACCTAAGATTTTTACGACAAAACTCCTTTTTATGTACAAAAACTTACTTAAAATAAGAAAATAATGCAATTGAAACAAAAAAACAGGTTTTTACTGATTTCTTTTAGAATCTTTTGTAATATTTTTGTAGATTCTCTGGGTTTAATAGAAAAAATGGTCAAATAAACTTGAGGTGAGCAAAGGAACCTAAGATTTTTACGACAAAACCCCTTTTTATGTACAAAAACTTACTTAAAATAAGAAAATAATGCTATTGCAACAAAAAAAATGGTTTTTACTGATTTCTTTTAGAATCTTTTGTAATATTTTTGTAGATTCTGTGGGTTTATTATAAAAAATGGTCAAATAAACTTAAGGTGAGCAAAGGAACCTAAGATTTTTACGACAAAACCCCTTTTTATGTACAAAAACTTACTTAAATTAAAAAATAATGCCATTGCAACAAAAAAACAGGTTTTCACTGATTTCTTTTTAAATCTTTTGTAATATTTTTGTAGATTCTGTGGGTTTATTACAAAAAATGGTCAAATAAAATTTGAGGTGAGCAAAGCAACCTAAGATTTTTACGACAAAACCCCTTTTTATGTACAAAAACTTACTTAAAATAAGAAAATAATGCAAATGCAACAAAAAAACAGGTTTTCACTGATTTCTTTTGGAATCTTTTGTAATATTTTTGCAGAATCTGTGGGTTTATTATAAAAAATGGTCAAATATTCTTGAGGTGAGCAAAAGAACCTAAGATTTTTACGACAAAACCCATTTTTATGTACAAAAACTTACTTAAAGAAGGAAAATAATGCAATTGCAACAAAAAAACAGGTTTTCACTTATATCTTTTGGAATCTTTTGTAATATTTTTGTAGAATCTGTGGGTTTATTAGTAAAAATGGTCAAATAAACTTGAGGTGAGCAAAGGAACCTGAGATTTTTACGACAAAACCCCTTTTTATGAACAAAAACTTACTTAAAATAAAAAAATAATGCAATTACAACAAAAAAACAGGTTTTCACTGATTTCTTTTGGAATCTTTTGTAATATTTTTGTAGATTCTGTGGGTTTATTACAAAAAATGGTCAAATAAACTTGAGGTAAGTAAAGGAACCTAAGATTTTCACGACAAAACCCCTTTTTATTTACAAAAACTTACTTAAAATAAGAAAATAATGCAATTGCAAAAAAAAAAACAGGTTTTCACTAATTTCTTTTGGAATCTTTTGTAATATTTTTGTAGAATCTGTGAGTTTATTAGAAAAAATGGTCAAATAAACATGAGGTGAGCAAAGGAACCTAAGATCTTTAGGACAAAACGCCTTTTTATGTACAAAAACTTACTTAAAATAAGAAAATAATGCAATTGCAACAAAAAAACAGGTTTTCACTGATTTCTTTTGGAATATTTTGTAATATTTTTGTAGATTTTGTGGGTTTATGAGAAAAAATGGTCAAATAAACTTGAGATGAGCAAAGGAACCAAGGATTTTTACAACAAAACCCCTTTTTATGTACAAAAACTTACTTAAAATAAGAAAATAATGCAATTGCAACAAAAAAACAGGTTTTCACTAATTTTTTTTGGAATCTTTTGTAATATTTTTGTAGATTCTCTGGGTTTAATGGAAAAAATGGTCAAATAAACTAGAGGTGAGCAAAGGAACCTAAGATTTTTACGACAAAACCCCTTTTTATGTACAAAAACTTACTTAAAATAAGAAAATAATGCAATTGCAACAAAAAAACAGGTTTTTACTAATTTCTTTTGGAATCTTTTGTAATATTTTTGTAGAATCTGTAAGTTTATTAGAAAAAAAGGTCAAATAAACTTGAGGTGAGCAAAGGAACCTAAGATTTTTACGACAAAACCCCTTTTTATGTTCAAAAACTTACTTAAAATAAGAAAATAATGCAATTGCAACAAAAAAACAGGTTTTCACTGATTTCTTTTGGAATCTTTTGTAATATTTTTGTAGAATCTGTGGGTTTATTAGAAAGAATGGTCAAACAAACTTGAGGTGAGTAAAGGAACCTAAGATTTTTACGACAAAACCCCTTTTTATGTACAAAAACTTACTTAAATTAAAAAAATAATGCCATTGCAACAAAAAAAAAGGTTTTCACTGATTTCTTTTGGAGTCTATTGTAATATTTTTGTAGAATCTGTGGGTTTATTAGTTAAAATGGTCAAATAAACTTGAGGTGAGCAAAGGAACCTAAGATTTTTACGACAAAACCCCTTTTGATGTACAAAAACTTACTTAAAATAAGAAAATAATGCAATTGCAACAAAAAAACAGGTTTTCACTTATTTCTTTTGGAATCTTTTGTAATATTTTTGTAGAATCTGTGGGTTTATTAGAAAAAATGGTCAAATAAACTTGAGGTGAGCAAAGGAACCTAAGATTTTTACGACAAAACCCCTTTTTATGTACAAAAACTTACTTAAAATAAGAAAATAATGCAATTGCAACAAAAAAACAGGTTTTCACTGATTTCTTCTGGAATCTTTTGTAATATTTTTGTAGATTCTGTGGGTTTATCAGAAAAAATGGTTAAATAAGCTTGAGGTTAGCAAAGGAACCTGAGATTTTTACGACAAAACCCCTTTTTATGAACAAAAACTTACTTAAAATAAGAAATTAATGCAATTGCAACGAAAAAACAGGTTTTCACTGATTTCATTTGGAATCTTTTGTAATGTTTTTGTAGATTCTGTGGGTTTATTAGAAAAAATGGTCAAATAAAGTTGAGGTGAGCAAAGGAACCTAAGATTTTTACGACAAAACCCCTTTTCATGTACAAAAACTTACTTAAAATAAGAAAATAATGCAATTGCAACAAAAAAACAGGTTTTTACTGATTTCTTTTAGAATCTTTCGTAATATTTTTGTAGATTCTCTGGGTTTAATAGAAAAAATGGTCAAATAAACTTGAGGTGAGCAAAGGAACCTAAGATTTTTACGACAAAACTTCTTTTTATGTTCAAAAACTTACTTAAAATAAAAAAATAATGCAATTGCAACAAAAAAACAGGTTTTCAATGATTTCTTTTGGAATTTTTTGTAATATTTTTGTAGGATCTGTAGGTTTATTAGTAAAAATGGTCAAATAAACTTGAGGTGAGCAAAGGAACCTAAGATTTTTACGACAAAAGCCCTATTTATGTACAAAAACTTACTTAAAATACGAAAATAATGCAATTGCAACAAAAAAATAGGTTTTTACTGATTTCTTTTAGAATCTTTTGTAATATTTTTGTAGATTCTCTGGGTTAAATAGAAAAAATGGTCAAATAAACTTGAGGTGAGCAAAGGAACCTAAGATTTTTACGACAAAACCCCTTTTTATGTACAAAAACTTACTTAAAATAAGAAAATAATGCAACTGCAACAAAAAAACAGGTTTTCACTGATTTCTTTTGGAATCTTTTGTAATATTTTTGTAGATTCTGTGGGTTTATTAGAAAAAAATGGTCAAATAAACTTTAGGTGAGCAAAGGAACCTAAGATTTTTACGACAAAACCCCTTTTTATGTACAAAAACTTACTTAAAATAAGAAAATAATGCAATTGCAACAAAAAAACAGGTTTTTACTGATTTCTTTTGGAATCTTTTGTAATATTTTTGTAGATTCTGTGGGTTTATTAGAAAAAATGGTCAAATAAACTTGAGGTGAGCAAAGGAACCTAAGATTTTTACGACAAAACCCCTTTTTATGTACAAAAACTTACTTAAAATAAGAAAATAATGCAATTGCAACAAAAAAACAGGTTTTCACTGATTTCTTTTGGAATCTTTTGTAATATTTTTGTAGATTCTGTGGGTTTATTAGAAAAAATGGTCAAATAACCTTGAGGTGAGCAAAGGAACCTAAGATTTTTACGACAAAACCCCTTTTTATGTACAAAAACTTACTTAAAATAAGAAAATAATGCAATTGCAACAAAAAAACAGGTTTTCACTGATTTCTTATGGAATCTTTTGTAATATTTTTGTAGATTCTGTGGGTTTATTAGTAAAAAATGGTCAAATAAACTTGAGGTGAGCAAAGGAACCTAAGATTTTTACGACAAAACCCCTTTTTATGTACAAAAACTTACTTAAAATAAAAAAATAATGCAATTGCAACAAAAAAACAGGTTTTCACTGATTTCTTTTGGAATCTTTTGTAATATTTTTGTAGATTCTGTGGGTTTATTAGAAAAAATGGTCAAATAAACTTGAGGTGAGCAAAGGAACCTAAGATTTTTACGACAAAACCCCTTTTTATGTACAAAAACTTACTTAAAATAAAAAAATAATGCAATTGCAACAAAAAAACAGGTTTTCACTTATTTCTTTTGGAATCTTTTGTAATATTTTTGTAGATTCTGTGGGTTTATTAGAAAAAATGGTCAAATAAACTTGAGGTGAGCAAAGGAACCTAAGATTTTTACGACAAAACCCCTTTTTATGTACAAAAACTTACTTAAAATAAGAAAATAATGCAATTGCAACAAAAAAACAGGTTTTTACTGATTTCTTTTGGAATCTTTTGTAATATTTTTGTAGATTCTGTGGGTTTAATTGAAAAAATGGTCAAATAAACTTGAGGTGAGCAAAGGAACCTAAGATTTTTACGACAAAACCCCTTTTTATGTACAAAAACTTACTTAAAATAAGCAAATAATGCAACTGCAACAAAAAAACAGGTTTTGACTGATTTCTTTTGGAATCTTTTGTAATATTTTTGTAGAATCTGTAAGTTTATTAGAAAAAAAGGTCAAATAAACTTTAGGTGAGCAAAGGAACCTAAGATTTTTACGACAAAACCCCTTTTTATGTACAAAAACTTACTTAAAATAAAAAAATAACGCAATTGCAACAAAAAAACAGGTTTTCACTGATTTCTTTTAAAACCTTTTGTAATATTTTTGTAGATTTTGTGGGTTTATCAGAAAAAATGGTCAAATAAGCTTGAGGTGAGCAAAGGAACCTAAGATTTTAACGACAAAACTCCTTTATATGTACAGAAACTTACTTAAAATAAGAAAATAATGCAATTGCAACGAAAAAACAGATTTTCACTGATTTCATTTGGAATCTTTTGTAATGTTTTTAAAGATTCTGTGGCTTTATTAGAAAAAATGGTCAAATAAACTTGAGGTGAGCAAAGGAACCTAAGATTTTTTACGACAAAACCCCTTTTTATGTACAAAAACTTACTTAAAATAAGAAAATAATGCAATTGCAACAAAAAAACAGGTTTTTACTGATTTCTTTTGGAATCTTCCGTAATATTTTTGTAGATTCTGTGGGTTTATTAGAAAAAATGGTCAAATAAACTTGAGGTGAGCAAAGGAACCTAAGATTTTTACGACAAAACCCCTTTTTATGTACAAAAACTTACTTAAAATAAGAAAATAATGCAATTGCAACAAAAAAACAGGTTTTCCCTGATTTCTTTTGGAATCTTTTGTAATATTTTTGTAGATTCTGTGGGTTTATTAGAAAAAATGGTCAAATAAACTTGAGGTGAGCAAAGGAACCTAAGATTTTTACGACAAAACTCCTTTTTATGTACAAAAACTTACTTAAAATAAGAAAATAATGCAATTGCAACAAAAAAACATGTTTTCACTGATTTCTTATGGAATCTTTTGTAATATTTTTGTAGAACCTGTGGGTTTATTAGTAAAAATGGTCAAATAAACTTGAGGTGAGCAAAGGAACCTAAGATTTTTACGACAAAACCCGTTTTTATGTACAAAAACTTACTTAAAATAAGAAAATAATGCAATTGCAACAAAAAAACAGGTTTTCACTGATTTCTTTTGGAATCTTTTGTAATATTTTTGTAGATTCTGTGGGTTTATTAGAAAAAATGGTCAAATAAACTTGAGGTGAGCAAAGGAACCTAAGATTTTTACGACAAAACCCCTTTTTATGTACAAAAACTTACTTAAAATAAAAAAATAATGCAATTGCAACAAAAAAAACAGGTTTTCACTGATTTCTTTTGGAATCTTTTGTAATATTTTTGTAGATTCTGTGGGTTTATTAGAAAAAATGGTCAAATAAACTTGAGGTGAGCAAAGGAACCTACGATTTTTACGACAAAACCCCTTTTTATGTACAAAAACATACTTTAAATAATAAAAATAATGCAATTGCAACAAAAAAACAGGTTTTAACTGATTTCTTTTTAAATCTTTTGTAATGTTTTTGTATTTTCTGTAGGTTTATTATAAAAAATGGTCAAATAAACTTGAGGTGAGCAAAGGAACCTAAAGTTTTTACGACAAAACCCCTTTTTATGTACAAAAACTTACTTAAAATAAGAAAATAATGCAATTGCAACAAAAAAACAGGTTTTCACTGATTTCTTTTGGAATATTTTGTAATATTTTTGTAGATTCTCTGGGTTTAATGGAAAAAATGGTCAAATAAACTAGAGGTGAGCAAAGGAACCGCAGATTTTTACGACAAAACCCGTTTTTATGTACAAAAACTTACTTAAATTAAGAAAATAATGCAATTGCAACAAAAAAACAGGTTTTTACTAATTTCTTTTGGAATCTTTTGTAATATTTTTGTAGAATCTGTAAGTTTATTAGAAAAAAAGGTCAAATAAACTTGAGGTGAGCAAAGGAACCTAAGATTTTTACGACAAAACCCCTTTTTATGTACAAAAACTTACTTAAAATAAGAAAATAATGCAATTGCAACAAAAAAACAGGTTTTCACTGATTTCTTTTGGAATCTTTTGTAATATTTTTGTAGAATCTGTGGGTTTATTAGAAAAAATGGTCAAATAAACTTGAGGTGAGCAAAGGAACCTAAGATTTTTACGACAAAACTTCTTTTTATGTACAAAAACTTACTTAAAATAAAAAAATAATGCAATTGCAACAAAAAAACAGGTTTTCAATGATTTCTTTTGGAATCTTTTGTAATATTTTTGTAGAATCTGTAGGTTTATTAGTAAAAATGGTCAAATAAACTTGAGGTGAGCAAAGGAACCTAAGATTTTTACGACAAAAGCCCTATTTATGTACAAAAACTTACTTAAAATAAGAAAATAATGCAATTGCAACAAAAAAATAGGTTTTTACTGATTTCTTTTAGAATCTTTTGTAATATTTTTGTAGATTCTGTGGGTTTATTATAAAAAATGGTCAAATAAACTTAAGGTGAGCAAAGGAACCTAAGATTTTTACGACAAAACTCCTTTTTATGTACAAAAACTTACTTAAATTAAAAAATAATGCAATTGCAACAAAAAAACAGGTTTTCACTGATTTCTTTTGGAATCTTTTGTAATATTTTTGTAGAATCTGTGGGTTTATTATAAAAAATGGTCAAATAAACTTGAGGTGAGCAAAGGAACTTAAGATTTTTACGACAAAACCCATTTTTATGTACAAAAACTTACTTTAAATAAGAAAATAATGCAATTTCAACAAAAAAACAGGTTTTCACTGATTTCTTTTGGAATCTTTTTTAATATTTTTGTAGAATCTGTGGGTTTATTAGTTAAAATGGTCAAATAAACTTGAGGTGAGCAAAGGAACCTAAGATTTTTACGACAAAACCCCTTTTTATGAACAAAAACTTACTTAAAATAAAAAAATAATGCAATTGCAACAAAAAAACAGGTTTTCACTGATTTCTTTTGGAATCTTTTGTAATGTTTTCGTAGATTCTGTGGGTTTATTAGAAAAAATGGTCAAATAAACTTGAGGTGAGCAAAGGAACCTAAGATTTTTACGACAAAACTCCTTTTTATGTACAAAAACTTACTTAAAATAAGAAATTAATGCAATTGAAACAAAAAAACAGGTTTTTACTGATTTCTTTTAGAATCTTTTGTAGAATTTTTGTAGATTCTCTGGGTTTAATAGAAAAAATGGTCAAATAAACTTGAGGTGAGCAAAGGAACCTAAGATTTTTACGACAAAACCCCATTTTATGTACAAAAACTTATTTAAAATAAGAAAATAATGCTATTGCAACAAAAAAACAGGTTTTTACTGATTTCTTTTGGAATCTTTTGTAATATTTTTGAAGATTCTGTAAGTTTATTAGAAAACAAGGTCAAATAAACTTGAGGTGAGCAAAGGAACCTAAGATTTTTACGACAAAACCCCTTTTTATGTACAAAAACTTACTTAAAGAATGAAAATAATGCAATTGCAACAAAAAAACAGGTTTTCACTTATATCTTTTGGAATCTTTTGTAATATTTTTGTAGAATCTGTGGGTTTATTACAAAAAATGGTCAAATAAACTTGAGGTAAGTAAAGGAACCTAAGATTTTCACGACAAAACCCCTTTTTATGTACAAAAACTTACTTAAAATAAGAAAATAATGCAATTGCAAAAAAAAAAACAGGTTTTCACTGATTTCTTTTGGAATCTTTTGTAATATTTTTGTAGAATCTGTGAGTTTATTAGAAAAAATGGTCAAATAAACATGAGGTGAGCAAAGGAACCTAAGATCTTTAGGACAAAACCCCTTTTTATGTACAAAAACTTACTTAAAATAAGAAAATAATGCAATTGCAACAAAAAAACAGGTTTTCACTGATTTCTTTTGGAATATTTTGTAATATTTTTGTAGATTTTGTGGGTTTATGAGAAAAAATGGTCAAATAAACTTGAGATAAGCAAAGGAACCAAAGCTTTTTACAACAAAACCCCTTTTTATGTACAAAAACTTACTTAAAATAAGAAAATAATGCAATAGCAACAAAAAAACAGGTTTTCACTAATTTTTTTTGGAATCTTTTGTAATATTTTTGTAGATTCTCTGGGTTTAATGGAAAAAATGGTCAAATAAACTAGAGGTGAGCAAAGGAACCTAAGATTTTTACGACAAAACCCCTTTTTATGTACAAAAACTTACTTAAAATAAGAAAATAATGCAATTGCAACAAAAAAACAGGTTTTTACTAATTTCTTTTGGAATCTTTTGTAATATTTTTGTAGAATCTGTAAGTTTATTAGAAAAAAAGGTCAAATAAACTTGAGGTGAGCAAAGGAACCTAAGATTTTTACGACAAAACCCCTTTTTATGTACAAAAACTTACTTAAAATAAGAAAATAATGCAATTGCAACAAAAAAACAGGTTTTCACTGATTTCTTTTGGAATCTTTTGTAATATTTTTGTAGAATCTGTGGGTTTATTAGAAAGAAAGGTCAAACAAACTTGAGGTGAGCAAAGGAACCTAAGATTTTTACGACAAAACCCCTTTTTATGTACAAAAACTTACTTAAAATAGAAAAATAATGCAATTGCAACAAAAAAAGAGGTTTTCACTGATTTCTTCTGGAATCTTTTGTAATATTTTTGTAGATTCTGTGGGTTTATCAGAAAAAATGGTTAAATAAGCTTGAGGTTAGCAAAGGAACCTGAGATTTTTACGACAAAACCCCTTTTTATGAACAAAAACTTACTTAAAATAAGAAAATAATGCAATTGCAACGAAAAAACAGGTTTTCACTGATTTCATTTGGAATCTTTTGTAATGTTTTTGTAGATTCTGTGGGTTTATTAGAAAAAATGGTCAAATAAAGTTGAGGTGAGCAAAGGAACCTAAGATTTTTACGACAAAACCCCTTTTCATGTACAAAAACTTACTTAAAATAAGAAAATAATGCAATTGCAACAAAAAAACAGGTTTTTACTGATTTCTTTTAGAATCTTTCGTAATATTTTTGTAGATTCTGTGGGTTTTTTAGAAAAAATGGTCAAATAAACTTGAGGTGAGCAAAGGAACCTAAGATTTTTACGACAAAACTTCTTTTTATGTTCAAAAACTTACTTAAAATAAAAAAATAATGCAATTGCAACAAAAAAACAGGTTTTCAATGATTTCTTTTGGAATCTTTTGTAATATTTTTGTAGGATCTGTAGGTTTATTAGTAAAAATGGTCAAATAAACTTGAGGTGAGCAAAGGAACCTAAGATTTTTACGACAAAAGCCCTATTTATGTACAAAAACTTACTTAAAATAAGAAAATAATGCAATAGCAACAAAAAAATAGGTTTTTACTGATTTCTTTTAGAATCTTTTGTAATATTTTTGTAGATTCTCTGGGTTAAATAGAAAAAATGGTCAAATAAACTTGAGGTGAGCAAAGGAACCTAGGATTTTTACGACAAAACCCCTTTTTATGTACAAAAACTTACTTAAAATAAGAAAATAATGCAACTGCAACAAAAAAACAGGTTTTGACTGATTTCTTTTGAAATCTTTTGTAAAATTTTTGTAGAATCTGTAAGTTTATTAGAAAAAAAGGTAAAATAAACTTTAGGTGAGCAAAGGAACCTAAGATTTTTACGACAAAACCCCTTTTTATGTACAAAAACTTACTTAAAATAAAAAAATAACGCAATTGCAACAAAAAAACAGGTTTTCACTGATTTCTTTTGAAACCTTTTGTAATATTTTTGTAGATTTTGTGGGTTTATCAGAAAAAATGGTCAAATAAGCTTGAGGTGAGCAAAGGAACCTAAGATTTTAACGACAAAACTCCTTTTTATGTACAAAAACTTACTTAAAATAAGAAAATAATGCAATTGCAACGAAAAAACAGGTTTTCACTGATTTCATTTGGAATCTTTTGTAATGTTTTTAAAGATTCTGTGGCTTTATTAGAAAAAATGGTCAAATAAACTTGAGGTGAGCAAAGGAACCTAAGATTTTTACGACAAAACCCCTTTTTATGTACAAAAACCTACTTAAAATAAGAAAATAATGCAATTGCAACAAAAAAACAGGTTTTTACTGATTTCTTTTGGAATCTTCCGTAATATTTTTGTAGATTCTGTGGGTTTATTAGAAAAAATGGTCAAATAAACTTGAGGTGAGCAAAGGAACCTAAGATTTTTACGACAAAACCCCTTTTTATGTACAAAAACTTACTTAAAATAAGAAAATAATGCAATTGCAACAAAAAAACAGGTTTTCACTGATTTCTTTTGGAATCTTTTGTAATATTTTTGTAGATTCTGTGGGTTTATTAGAAAAATGTTCAAATAAACTTGAGGTGAGCAAAGGAACCTAAGATTTTTACGACAAAACTCCTTTTTATGTACAAAAACTTACTTAAAATAAGAAAATAATGCAATTGCAACAAAAAAACAGGTTTTCACTGATTTCTTTTGGAATCTTTTGTAATATTTTTGTAGATTCTGTGGGTTTATTAGAAAAAATGGTCAAATAAACTTGAGGTGAGCAAAGGAACCTTAGATTTTTACGACAAAAACCCTTTTTATGTACAAAAACTTACTTAAAATAAGAAAATAATGCAATTGCAACAAAAAAACAGGTTTTCACTGATTTCTTTTGGAATCTTTTGTAATATTTTTGTAGATTCTGTGGGTTTATTAGAAAAAATGGTCAAATAAACTTGAGGTGAGCAAAGGAACCTAAGATTTTTACGACAAAACCCCTTTTTATGTACAAAAACTTACTTAAAATAAAAAAATAATGCAATTGCAACAAAAAAACAGGTTTTCACTGATTTCTTTTGGAATCTTTTGTAATATTTTTGTAGATTCTGTGGGTTTATTAGAAAAAATGGTCAAATAAACTTGAGGTGAGCAAAGGAACCTAAGATTTTTACGACAAAAGCCCTTTTTATGTACAAAAACTTACTTAAAATAAGAAAATAATGCAATTGCAACAAAAAAACAGGTTTTCACTGATTTCTTTTAGAATCTTTTGTAATATTTTTGTAGATTCTCTGGGTTTATTAGAAAAAATGGTCAAATAAACTTGAGGTGAGCAAAGGAACCTAAGATTTTTACGACAAAACCCCTTTTTATGTACAAAAACTTACTTAAAATAAGAAAATAATGCAATTGCAACAAAAAAACAGGTTTTGACTGATTTCTTTTGGAATCTTTTGTAATATTTTTGTAGATTCTGTGGGTTTATTAGAAAAAATGGTCAAATAAACTTGAGGTGAGCAAAGGAACCTAAGATTTTTACGACAAAACCCCTTTTTATGTACAAAAACTTACTTAAAATAAGAAAATAATGCAATTGCAACAAAAAAACAGGTTTTCACTGATTTCTTTTGGAATCTTTTGTAATATTTTTGTAGATTCTGTGGGTTTATCAGAAAAAATGGTCAAATAAACTTGAGGTGAGCAAAGGAACCTAAGATTTTTACGACAAAACCCCTTTTTATGTACAAAAACTTACTTAAAATAAGAAAATAATGCAAATGCAAGAAAAAAAAAAGGTTTTCACTGATTTCATTTGGAATCTTTTGTAATATTTTTGTAGATTCTGTGGGTTTATTAGAAAAAATGGTCAAATAAACTTGAGGTGAGCAAAGGAACCTAAGATTTTTACGACAAAACCCCTTTTTATGTACAAAAACTTACTTAAAATAAGAAAATAATGCAATTGCAACAAAAAAACAGGTTTTCACTGATTTCTTTTGGAATCTTTCGTAATATTTTTGTAGATTCTGTGGGTTTATTAGAAAAAATGGTCAAATAAACTTGAGGTGAGCAAAGGAACCTAAGATTTTTACGACAAAACTCCTTTTTATGTACAAAAACTTACTTAAAATAAAAAAATAATGCATTTGCAACAAAAAAAAAGGTTTTCACTGATTTCTTTTGGAATCTTTTGTAATGTTTTTGTAGATTCTGTTTGTTTATTAGAAAAAATAGTCAAATAAACTTGAGGTGAGCAAAGGAACCTAAGATTTTTACGACAAAACCCCTTTTTATGTACAAAAACTGACTTAAAATAAAAAAATAATGCAATTGCAACAAAAAAACAGGTTTTAACTGATATCTTTTGAAATCTTTTGTAATGTTTTTGTATATTCTGTAGGTTTATTATAAAAAATGGTCAAATAAACTTGAGGTGAGCAAAGGAACCTAAGGTTTTTACGACAAAACCCCTTTTTATGTACAAAAACTTACTTAAAATAAGAAAATAATGCAATTGCAACAAAAAAACAGGTTTTCACTGATTTCTTTTGGAATATTTTGTAATATTTTTGTAGATTCTCTGGGTTTAATGGAAAAAATGGTCAAATAAACTAGAGGTGAGCAAAGGAACCGCAGATTTTTACGACAAAACCCGTTTTTATGTACAAAAACTTACTTAAATTAAGAAAATAATGCAATTGCAACAAAAAAACAGGTTTTTACTAATTTCTTTTGGAATCTTTTGTAATATTTTTGTAGAATCTGTAAGTTTAATAGAAAAAAAGGTCAAATAAACTTGAGGTGAGCAAAGGAACCTAAGATTTTTACGACAAAACCCCTTTTTATGTACAAAAACTTACTTAAAATAAGAAAATAATGCAATTGCAACAAAAAAACAGGTTTTCACTGATTTCTTTTGGAATCTTTTGTAATATTTTTGTAGAATCTGTGGGTTTATTAGAAAAAATGGTCAAATAAACTTGAGGTGAGCAAAGGAACCTAAGATTTTTACGACAAAACTTCTTTTTATGTACAAAAACTTACTTAAAATAAAAAAATAATGCAATTGCAACAAAAAAACAGGTTTTCAATGATTTCTTTTGGAATCTTTTGTAATATTTTTGTAGAATCTGTAGGTTTATTAGTAAAAATGGTCAAATAAACTTGAGGTGAGCAAAGGAACCTAAGATTTTTACGACAAAAGCCCTATTTATGTACAAAAACTTACTTAAAATAAGAAAATAATGCAATTGCAACAAAAAAATAGGTTTTTACTGATTTCTTTTAGAATCTTTTGTAATATTTTTGTAGATTCTGTGGGTTTATTATAAAAAATGGTCAAATAAACTTAAGGTGAGCAAAGGAACCTAAGATTTTTACGACAAAACGCCTTTTTATGTACAAAAACTTACTTAAATTAAAAAATAATGCAATTGCAACAAAAAAACAGGTTTTCACTGATTTCTTTTGGAATCTTTTGTAATATTTTTGTAGAATCTGTGGGTTTATTATATAAAATGGTCAAATAAACTTGAGGTGAGCAAAGGAACTTAAGATTTTTACGACAAAACCCATTTTTATGTACAAAAACTTACTTTAAATAAGAAAATAATGCAATTTCAACAAAAAAACAGGTTTTCACTGATTTCTTTTGGAATCTTTTGTAATATTTTTGTAGAATCTGTGGGTTTATTAGTTAAAATGGTCAAATAAACTTGAGGTGAGCAAAGGAACCTAAGATTTTTACGACAAAACCCCTTTTTATGAACAAAAACTTACTTAAAATAAAAAAATAATGCAATTGCAACAAAAAAACAGGTTTTCACTGATTTCTTTTGGAATCTTTTGTAATGTTTTCGTAGATTCTGTGGGTTTATTAGAAAAAATGGTCAAATAAACTTGAGGTGAGCAAAGGAACCTAAGATTTTTACGACAAAACTCCTTTTTATGTACAAAAACTTACTTAATATAAGAAAATAATGCAATTGAAACAAAAAAACAGGTTTTTACTGATTTCTTTTAAAATCTTTTGTAATATTTTTGTAGATTCTCTGGGTTTAATAGAAAAAATGGTCAAATAAACTTGAGGTGAGCAAAGGAACCTAACATTTTTACGACAAAACCCCTTTTTATGTACAAAAACTTACTTAAAATAAGAAAATAATGCTATTGCAACAAAAAAACAGGTTTTTACTGATTTCTTTTAAAATCTTTTGTAATATTTTTGAAGATTCTATAAGTTTATTAGAAAACAAGGTCAAATAAACTTGAGGTGAGCAAAGGAACGTAAGATTTTTACGACAAAACCCATTTTTATGTACAAAAACTTACTTAAAGAATGAAAATAATGCAATTGCAACAAAAAAACAGGTTTTCACTTATATCTTTTGGAATCTTTTGTAATATTTTTGTAGAATCTGTGGGTTTATTACAAAAAATGGTCAAATAAACTTGAGGTAAGTAAAGGAACCTAAGATTTTCACGACAAAACCCCTTTTTATGTACAAAAACTTACTTAAAATAAGAAAATAATGCAATTGCAACAAAAAAACAGGTTTTCACTGATTTCTTTTGGAATCTTTTGTAATATTTTTGTAGAATCTGTGAGTTTATTAGAAAAAATGGTCAAATAAACATGAGGTGAGCAAAGGAACCTAAGATCTTTAGGACAAAACCCCTTTTTATGTACAAAAACTTACTTAAAATAAGAAAATAATGCAATTGCAACAAAAAAACAGGTTTTCACTGATTTCTTTTGGAATATTTTGTAATATTTTTGTAGATTTTGTGGGTTTATGAGAAAAAATGGTCAAATAAACTTGAGATAAGCAAAGGAACCAAAGCTTTTTACAACAAAACCCCTTTTTATGTACAAAAACTTACTTAAAATAAGAAAATAATGCAATAGCAACAAAAAAACAGGTTTTCACTAATTTTTTTTGGAATCTTTTGTAATATTTTTGTAGATTCTCTGGGTTTAATGGAAAAAATGGTCAAATAAACTAGAGGTGAGCAAAGGAACCTAAGATTTTTACGACAAAACCCCTTTTTATGTACAAAAACTTACTTAAAATAAGAAAATAATGCAATTGCAACAAAAAAACAGGTTTTTACTAATTTCTTTTGGAATCTTTTGTAATATTTTTGTAGAATCTGTAAGTTTATTAGAAAAAAAGGTCAAATAAACTTGAGGTGAGCAAAGGAACCTAAGATTTTTACGACAAAACCCCTTTTTATGTACAAAAACTTACTTAAAATAAGAAAATAATGCAATTGCAACAAAAAAACAGGTTTTCACTGATTTCTTTTGGAATCTTTTGTAATATTTTTGTAGAATCTGTGGGTTTCTTAGAAAGAATGGTCAAACAAACTTGAGGTGAGCAAAGGAACCTAAGACTTTTACGACAAAACCCCTTTTTTATGTACAAAAACTTACTTAAAATAGAAAAATAATGCAATTGCAACAAAAAAAGAGGTTTTCACTGATTTCTTTCGGAATCTTTTGTATTATTTTTGTAGATTCTGTTGGTTTATTATAAAAAATGGTCAAATAAACTTAAGGTGAGCAAAGGAACCTAAGATTTTTACGACAAAACCCCTTTTTATGTACAAAAACTTACTTAAATTAAAAAAATAATGCAATTGCAACGAAAAAACAGGTTTTAACTGATTTCATTTGGAATCTTTTGTAATGTTTTTGTAGATTCTGTGGGTTTATTAGAAAAAATGGTCAAATAAACTTGAGGTGAGCAAAGGAACCTAAGATTTTTACGACAAAACCCCTTTTCATGTACAAAAACTTACTTAAAATAAGAAAATAATGCAATTGCAACAAAAAAACAGGTTTTTACTGATTTCTTTTAGAATCTTTCGTAATATTTTTGTAGATTCTGTGGGTTTTTTAGAAAAAATGGTCAAATAAACTTGAGGTGAGCAAAGGAACCTAAGATTTTTACGACAAAACTTCTTTTTATGTTCAAAAACTTACTTAAAATAAAAAAATAATGCAATTGCAACAAAAAAACAGGTTTTCAATGATTTCTTTTGGAATCTTTTGTAATATTTTTGTAGGATCTGTAGGTTTATTAGTAAAAATGGTCAAATAAACTTGAGGTGAGCAAAGGAACCTAAGATTTTTACGACAAAAGCCCTATTTATGTACAAAAACTTACTTAAAATAAGAAAATAATGCAATATGCAACAAAAAAATAGGTTTTTACTGATTTCTTTTAGAATCTTTTGTAATATTTTTGTAGATTCTCTGGGTTAAATAGAAAAAATGGTCAAATAAACTTGAGGTGAGCAAAGGAACCTAGGATTTTTACGACAAAACCCCTTTTTATGTACAAAAACTTACTTAAAATAAGAAAATAATGCAACTGCAACAAAAAAACAGGTTTTGACTGATTTCTTTTGGAATCTTTTGTAATATTTTTGTAGAATCTGTAAGTTTATTAGAAAAAAAGGTAAAATAAACTTTAGGTGAGCAAAGGAACCTAAGATTTTTACGACAAAACCCCTTTTTATGTACAAAAACTTACTTAAAATAAAAAAATAACGCAATTGCAACAAAAAAACAGGTTTTCACTGATTTCTTTTGAAACCTTTTGTAATATTTTTGTAGATTTTGTGGGTTTATCAGAAAAAATGGTCAAATAAGCTTGAGGTGAGCAAAGGAACCTAAGATTTTAACGACAAAACTCCTTTTTATGTACAAAAACTTACTTAAAATAAAAAAATAATGCATTTGCAACAAAAAAAAAGGTTTTCACTTATTTCTTTAGGAATCTTTTGTAATGTTTTTGTAGATTCTGTGGGTTTATTAGAAAAAATGGTCAAATAAACTTGAGGTGAGCAAAGGAACCTAAGATTTTTACGACAAAACCCCTTTTTATGTACAAAAACTTACTTAAAATAAGAAAATAATGCAATTGCAACAAAAAAACAGGTTTTCACTGATTTCTTTTGGAATCTTTTGTAATGTTTTTGTAGATTCTGTGGGTTTATTAGAAAAAATGGTCAAATAAACTTGAGGTGAGCAAAGGAACCTAAGATTTTTACGACAAAACCCCTTTTTATGTACAAAAACTTACTTAAAATAAGAAAATAATGCAATTGCAACAAAAAAACAGGTTTTTACTGATTTCTTTTGGAATCTTTTGTAATATTTTTGTAGATTCTGTGGGTTTATTAGAAAAAATGGTCAAATAAACTTGAGGTGAGCAAAGGAACCTAAGATTTTTACGACAAAACCCCTTTTTAAGTACAAAACCTTACTTGATATAAGGAAATAATGCAAATGCAACAAAAAAACAGGTTTTCACAGATTTCTTTTGGAATCTTTTGTAATATTTTTGTAGATTCTGTGGGTTTATTAGAAAAAATGGTCAAATAAACTTGATGTGAGCAAAGGAACCTAAGATTATCACGACAAAACCCCTTTTTATGTACAAAAACTTACCTAAAATAAAAAAATAATGCAAATGCAACAAAAAAACAGGTTTTCACTGATTTCTTTTGGAATCTTTTGTAATATTTTTGTAGATTCTGTGGGTTTATTAGAAAAAATGGTCAAATAAACTTGAGGTGAGCAAAGGAACCTAAGATTTTTACGACAAAACCCCTTTTTATGTACAAAAACTTACTTAAAATAAGAAAATAATGCAAAAGCAACAAAAAAACAGGTTTTCACTGATTTCTTTTAGAATCTTTTGTAATATTTTTGTAGATTCTTCGGGTTTATTAGAAAAAATGGTCAAATAAACTTGAGGTGAGCAAAGGAACCTATGATTTTTACGACAAAACCCCTTTTTATGTACAAAAACTTACTTAAAATAAGAAAATAATGCAATTGCAACAAAAAAACAGGTTTTCACTTAATTCTTTTTAAATCTTGTGCAATTTATTTGTAGATTCTGTGGGTTTATTAGAAAAAATGGTCAAATAAACTTGAAGTAAGCAAAGGAACATAAGATTTTTACGACAAAACCCCTTTTCATGTCAAAAAACTTACTTAAAATAATAAAATAACGCAATTGCAACAAAAAAACAGGTTTTCACTGATTTCCTTTATAATCTTTTGTAATATTTTTGTAGATTCTGAGGGTTTATAGGAAAAAATGGTCAAATAAACTTGAGGTAAGCAATGGAATGTAAGATTTTTACGACAAAACCCCTTTTTTTGTACGAAAACTTATTTAAAATAAGAAACTAATGCAATTGCAACAAAAAACAGGTTTTCACTGATTTCTTTTGGAATCTTTTGTAATGTTTTTAAAGATTCTGTGGCTTTATTAGAAAAAATGGTAAAATAAACTTGAGGGGAGCAAAGGAACCTAAGATTTTTACGACAAAACCCCTTTTTATGTACAAAAACCTACTTAAAATAAGAAAATAATGCAATTGCAACAAAAAAACAGGTTTTTACTGATTTCTTTTGGAATCTTCCGTAATATTTTTGTAGATTCTGTGGGTTTATTAGAAAAAATGGTCAAATAAACTTGAGGTGAACAAAGGAACCTAAGATTTTTACGACAAAACCCCTTTTTATGTACAAAAACTTACTTAAAATAAGAAAATAATGCAATGGCTTTAAAAAAACAGATTTTCACTGATTTCATTTGGAATCTTTTGTAATATTTTTGTAGATTCTGTGGGTTTATTAGAAAAATGTTCAAATAAGCTTGAGGTGAGCAAAGGAACCTAAGATTTTTACGACAAAACTTCTTTTTATGTACAAAAACTTACTTAAAATAAGAAAATAATGCAATTGCAACAAAAAAACAGGTTTTCACTGATTTCTTATGGAATCTTTTGTAATATTTTTGTAGAATTTGTGGGTTTATTAGTAAAAATGGTCAAATAAACTTGAGGTGAGCAAAGGAACCTTAGATTTTTACGACAAAACCCCTTTTTATGTACCAAAAACTTACTTAAAATAAAAAAATAAAGCAATTGCAACAAAAAAACAGGTTTTCACTGATTTCTTTTGAAATCTTTTGTAATGTTTTTGTAGATTCTGTGGGTTTATTAGAAAAAATGGTCGAATAAACTTGAGGTGAGCAAAGGAACCTAAGATTTTTACGACAAAACCCCTTTTTATGTACAAAAACTTACTTAAAATAAAAAAATAATGCATTTGCAACAAAAAAAAAGGTTTTCACTTATTTCTTATGGAATCTTTTGTAATGTTTTTGTAGATTCTGTGGGTTTATTAGAAAAAATAGTCAAATAAACTTGAGGTGAGCAAAGGAACCTAAGATTTTTACGACAAAAGCCCTATTTATGTACAAAAACTTACTTAAAATAAGAAAATAATGCAATTGCAACAAAAAAATAGGTTTTTACTGATTTCTTTTAGAATCTTTTGTAATATTTTTGTAGATTCTCTGGGTTAAATAGAAAAAATGGTCAAATAAACTTGAGGTGAGCAAAGGAACCTAGGATTTTTACGACAAAACCCCTTTTTATGTACAAAAACTTACTTAAAATAAGCAAATAATGCAACTGCAACAAAAAAACAGGTTTTGACTGATTTCTTTTGGAATCTTTTGTAATATTTTTGTAGAATCTGTAAGTTTATTAGAAAAAAAGGTCAAATAAACTTTAGGTGAGCAAAGGAACCTAAGATTTTTACGACAAAACCCCTTTTTATGTACAAAAACTTACTTAAAATAAAAAAATAATGCATTTGCAACAAAAAAAAAGGTTTTCACTTATTTCTTTAGGAATCTTTTGTAATGTTTTTGTAGATTCTGTAGGTTTATTAGAAAAAATAGTCAAATAAACTTGAGGTGAGCAAAGGAACCTAAGATTTTTACGACAAAACCCTTTTTTATGTACAAAAACTGACTTAAAATAAAAAATTAATGCAATTGCAACAAAAAAACAGGTTTTCACTGATATCTTTTGAAATCTTTTGTAATGTTTTTGTATATTCTGTAGGTTTATTATAAAAAATGGTCAAATAAACTTGAGGTGAGCAAAGGAACCTATGATTTTTACGACAAAACCCCTTTTTATGTACAAAAACTTACTTAAAATAAGAAAATAATGCAATTGCAACAAAAAAACAGGTTTTTACTGATTTCTTTTGGAATCTTTCGTAATATTTTTGTAGATTCTGTGGAATTATTAGAAAAAATGGTCAAATAAACTTGAGGTGAGCAAAGGAACTTAAGATTTTTACGGCAAAACCCCTTTTTATGTACAAAACCTTACTTAAAATAAAAAAATAATGCAATTGCAACAAAAAAACAGGTTTTCACTGATTTCGTTTGGAATCTTTTGTAATATTTTT
Source organism: Hydra vulgaris (assembly GCF_038396675.1). Lineage (NCBI taxonomy): Eukaryota > Metazoa > Cnidaria > Hydrozoa > Anthoathecata > Hydridae > Hydra > Hydra vulgaris. The sequence goes on along the minus strand of NC_088934.1, from coordinate 25,336,688 downwards.
GTAGAATCTGTGGGTTTATTAGAAAAAATGGTCAAATAAACTAGAGGTGAGCAAAGGAACCTAAGATTTTCACGACAAAACCCCTTTTTATGCACAAAAACATACTTAAAATAAAAAAATAATGCAATTGCAACAAAAAAACAGGTTTTCACTGATATCTTTTGAAATCTTTTGTAATGTTTTTGTATATTCTGTAGGTTTATTAAAAAAAATGGTCAAATAAACTTGAGGTGAGCAAAGGAACCTAAGATTTTTACGACAAAACCCCTTTTTATGTACAAAAACTTACTTAAAATAAGAAAATAATGCAATTGCAACAAAAAAACAGGTTTTTACTGATTTCTTTTGGACTCTTTCGTAATATTTTTGTAGATTCTGTGGGTTTATTAGAAAAAATGGTCAAATAAACATGAGGTGAGCAAAGGAACCTAAGATTTTTACGACAAAACTCCTTTTTATGTTCAAAAACGTACTTAAAATAAGAAAATAATGCAATTGCAACAAAAAAACAGGTTTTCACTGATTTCTTTTGGAATCAATTGTAATGTTTTTGTAGATTCTGTGGGTTTATTAGAAAAAATAGTCAAATAAACTTGAGGTGAGAAAAGGAACCTAAGATTTTTACGACAAAACCCCTTTTTATGTACAAAAACTTACTTAAAATAAAAAAAAATGCAATTGGAACAAAAAAACAGGTTTTCACTGATATCTTTTGAAATCTTTTGTAATGTTTTTGTATATTCTGTAGGTTTATTAGAAAAAATGGTCAAATAAACTTGAGGTGAGCAAAGGAACCTAAGATTTTTACGACATAACCCCTTTTTATGTTCAAAAACTTACTTAAAATAAGAAAATAATGCAATTGCAACAAAAAAACAGGTTTTTACTGATTTCTTTTGAAATCTTTAGTAATATTTTTGTAGATTTTGTGGGTTTATTAGAAAAAATGGTCAAATAAACTTGAGGTGAGCAAAGGAACCGAAGATTTTTACGACAAAAACCCCTTTTTATGAACAAAAACTTACTTAAAATAAGAATATAATGCAATTGCAACAAAAAAACAGGTTTTTACTGATTTCATTTGGAATCTTTTGTAATATTTTTGTAGATTCTGTGGGTTTATTAGAAAATATGGTCAAATAAGCTTGTGGTGAGCAAAGGAACCTAAGATTTTTACGACAAAACTTCTTTTTATGTACAAAAACTTACTTAAAATAAGAAAATAATGCAATTGCAACAAAAAAACAGGTTTTCACTGATTTCTTTTGGAATCTTTTGTAATATTTTTGTAGAATCTGTGGGTTTATTAGTAAAAATGGTCAAATAAACTTGAGGTGAGCAAAGGAACCTAAGATTTTTACGACAAAACCCCTTTTTATGTACAAAAACTTAATTAAAATAAAAAAATAATGCAATTGCAACAAAAAAACAGGTTTTCACTGATTTCATTTGGAATCTTTTGTAATATTTTTGTAGAATCTGTGGGTTTATTAGTAAAAATGGTCAAATAAACTTGAGGTGAGCAAAGAAACCTAAGACTTTTACGACAAAACCCCTTTTTTTATGTTCAAAAACTTACTTGAAAAAAAAAAATAATGCAATTGCAACAAAAAAACAGGTTTTCACTGATTTCTTTTGGAATCTTTTGTAATGTTTTTGTAGATTCTGTGGGTTTATTAGAAAAAATGGTCAAATAAACTTAAGGTGAGCAAAGGAACCTAAGATTTTTACGACAAAACTTCTTTTTATGTACAAAAACTTACTTAAAATAAGAAAATAATGCAATTGCAACAAAAAAACAGGTTTTCACTGATTTCTTCTGGAATCTTTTGTAATATTTTTGTAGAATCTGTGGATTTATTAGTATAAATGGTCAAATAAACTTGTGGTGAGCAAAGGAACCTAAGATTTTTACGACAAAACTTCTTTTTATGTACAAAAACTTACTTAAAATAAGAAAATAATGCAATTGCAACAAAAAAACAGGTTTTCACTGATTTCTTTTGGAATCTTTTGTAATATTTTTGTAGAATCTGTGGGTTTATTAGTAAAAATGGTCAAATAAACTTGAGGTGAGCAAAGGAACCTAAGATTTTTACGACAAAACCCCTTTTTATGTACAAAAACTTACTTAAAATAAAAAAATAATGCAATTGCAACAAAAAAACAGGTTTTCACTGATTTCATTTGGAATCTTTTGTAATATTTTTGTAGAATCTGTGGGTTTATTAGTAAAAATGGTCAAATAAACTTGAGGTGAGCAAAGAAACCTAAGACTTTTACGACAAAACCCCTTTTTTTATGTTCAAAAACTTACTTGAAAAAAAAAAATAATGCAATTGCAACAAAAAAACAGGTTTTCACTGATTTCTTTTGGAATCTTTTGTAATGTTTTTGTAGATTCTGTGGTTTTATTAGAAAAAATGGTCAAATAAACTTAAGGTGAGCAAAGGAACCTAAGATTTTTACGACAAAACTTCTTTTTATGTACAAAAACTTACTTAAAATAAGAAAATAATGCAATTGCAACAAAAAAACAGGTTTTCACTGATTTCTTTTGGAATCTTTTGTAATATTTTTGTAGAATCTGTGGATTTATTAGTATAAATGGTCAAATAAACTTGAGGTGAGCAAAGGAACCTAAGATTTTTACGACAAAACCCCTTTTTATGTACAAAAACTTACTTAAAATATAAAAATGATGCAATTGCAACAAAAAAACAGGTTTTCACTGATTTCTTTTGGAATCTTTTGTAATATTTTTGTAGAATCTGTGGGTTTATTAGAAAAAATGGTCAAATAAACTTGAGGTGAGCAAAGGAACAAAAGATTTTCACAACAAAACCCCTTTTTATGTACAAAAACATACTTAAAATAAGAAAATAATGCACTTGCAACAAAAAAACAGGTTTTCACTGATTTCTTTCGAAATCTTTTGTAATATTTTTGTAGAATCTGTGGGTTTCTAAGAAAAATTGGTCAAATAAAATTGAGGTGAGCAAAGGAACCTAAGATTTTTACGACAAAACCCCTTTTTATGTACAAAAACTTACTTAAAATAAGAAAATAATGCAATTGCAACAAAAAAACAGGTTTTCACTGATTTCATTTGGAATCTTTTGTAATATTTTTGTAGATTTTGTGGGTTTATTAGAAAAAATGGTCAAATAAGCCTAAGGTGAGAAAAGGAACCTAAGATTTTTACGACAAAACTTCTTTTTATGTACAAAAACTAACTTAAAATAAGAAAATAATGCAATTGCAACAAAAAAACAGGTTTTCACTGATTTCTTTTGGAATCTTTTGTAATATTTTTGTAGATTCTGTGGGTTTATTAGAAAAAATGGTCAAATAAACTTGAGGTGAGCAAAGGAACCTAAGATTTCTACGACAAAACCCCTTTTTATGTACAAAAACTTACTTAAAATAAAAATATAATGCAATTGCAACAAAAAAACAGATTTTTACTGATTTCTTTTGAAATCTTTTGTAATGTTTTTGTAGATTTTGTGGGTTTATTAGAAAAAATGGTTAAATAAACTTGAGGTGAGCAAAGGAACCTAAGATTTTTACGACAAAACCCCTTTTTATGTAGAAAAACTTACTTCAATTAAAAAAATAATGCTATTGCAACAAAAAAACAGGTTTTCACTGATTTCTTTTGGAATTTTTAGTGATGTTTTTGTAGATTCTGTGGGTTTTCTTATAAAAAATGGTCAAATAAACTTGAGGTGAGCAAAGTAACCTAAGATTTTTACGACAAAACCCCTTTTTATGTACAAAAACTTACTTAAAAAAAAAAAATAATGCAATTGCAACAAAAAAACAGGTTTTCACTGATTTCTTTTGGAATCTTTTGTAATATTTTTGTAGATTCTGTGGGTTTATTATAAAAAATGGTCAAATAAACTTGAGGTGAGTAAAGCAACCTAAGATTTTTACGACAAAACCCCTTTTTATGTACAAAAACTTTCTTAAAATAAGAAAATAATGCAATTGCAACAAAAAAACAGGTTTTCACTGATTTCTTTTGGATTCTTTTGTAATATTTTTGTAGATTCTGTGGGTTTATTAGAAAAAATGGTCAAATTAACTTGAGGTGAGCAAAGGAACTTAAGATTTTTACGACAAAACCCCTTTTTATGTACAAAAACATTTTTAAAATAAGAAAATAATGCTATTGCAACAAAAAAACAGGTTTTCACTGATTTCTTTTGGAATCTTCTGTAATATTTTTGTAGAATCTGTGGGTTTATTAGAAAAAATGGTCAAATAAACTTGAGGTGAGCAAAGGAACCTAAGATTTTTACGACAAAACCTCTTTTTATGTACAAAAACTTACTTAAAATAAGAAAATAATGCAATTGCAACAAAAAAACAGGTTTTTACTGATTTCTTTTCGAATCTTTTGTAATATTTTTGTAGATTTTGTGGGTTTATTAGAAAAAATGGTCAAATAAACTTGAGGTGAGCAAAGGAACCAAAGATTTTTACGACAAAACCCCTTTTTATGAACAAAAACTTACTTAAAATAAGAAAATAATGCTATTGCAACAAAAAAACAGGTTTTCACTGATTTCTTTTGGAATCTTTTGTAATATTTTTGTAGAATCTGTGGGTTTATTAGAAAAAATAGTAAAATAAACTTGAGGTGAGCAAAGGAACCTAAGATTTTTACGACAAAACCCCTTTTTATGTACAAAAACTTACTTAAAATAAGAAAATAATGCAATTGCAACAAAAAAACAGGTTTTTACTGATTTCTTATAGAATCTTTTGTAATATTTTTATAGATTCTCTGGGTTTGATAAAAAAAAAGGTCAAATAAACTTGAGGTGAGCAAAGGAACCTAGGATTTTTACGACAAAATCCCTTTTTATGAACAAAAATTTACTAAAAATAAGAAAATAATGCAATTGCAACAAAAAAACAGGTTTTCACTGATCTCTTTTGGAATCTTTCGTAATATTTTTGTAGAATCTGTGGGTTTATTAGTTAAAATGGTCATATAAACTTGAGGTGAGCAAAGGAACCTAAGATTTTTACGACAAAACCCTTTTTGTATGTACAAAAACTTACTTAAAATAAGAAAATAATGCATTTGCAACAAAAAAACAGGTTTTCACTAATTTCTTTTTGAATCTTTTGTAATATTTTTGTAGATTCTGTGGGTTTATTAGAAAAAATGGTCAATTAAACTTGAGGTGAGCAAAGGAACCTAAGATTTTTACGACAAAACCCCCTTTTATGTACAAAAACTAACTTAAAATAAGAAAATAATGCAGTTGCAACAAAAAAACAGGTTTTCACTGATTTCTTTTGGAATCTTTTGTATTATTTTTGTAGAATCTGTGGGTTTATTAAAAAAAATGGTCAAATAAACTTGAGGTCAGCAGAGGAACCTAAGATTTTTACGACAAAACCCCTTTTTATGTACAAAAACTTACTTAAAATAAGAAAATAATGCAATTGCAACAAAAAAACATGTTTTCACTGATTTCTTTTGGAATCTTTTAAAATATTTTTATAGATTCTGTGGGTTTATTAGAAAAAATGTTTAAATAAACTTAAGGTCAGCAAAGGAACCTAAGATTTTTACGACAAAACCACTTTTTATGTACAAAATTTTACTTAAAATAAGAAAATAATGCAATTGCAACAAAAAACAGGTTTTCACTGATTTCTTTTGGAATCTTTTGATATATTTTTGTAGACTCTGTGGGTTTATTAGAAAAAATGGTTAAATAAACTTGAGGTCAGCAAAGGAACCTAAGATTTTTACGACAAAACCCCTTTTTATGTACAAAAACTTACTTAAAATAAGAAAATAATGCAATTGCAACAAAAAAACAGGTTTTCACTTATTTCTTTTGAAATCTATTAAAATATTTTTGTAGATTCTGTGGGTTTATTAGAAAAAATGGTTAAATAAACTTAAGGTCAGCAAAGAAACCTAAGATTTTTACGACAAAACCCCTTTTTATGTACGAAAACTTACTTAAAATAAGAAAATAATGCAATTGCAACTCAAAAACAGGTTTTCACTGATTTCTTTTGGAATCTTTTGTAATATTTTTGTAGATTCTGTGGGTTTATTAGAAAAAATGGTCAAATAAACTTGAGGTGAGCAAAGGAACCCAAGATATTTACGACAAAACCCCTTTTTATGTACAAAAACTTTCTTAAAATAAGAAAATAATGCAATTGCAACAAAAAAACAGGTTTTCACTTATTTCTTTTGGAATCTTTTAAAATATTTTTGTAGATTCTGTAGGTTTATTAGAAAAAATGGTCAAATAAGCTTGAGGTGAGCAAAGGAACCTAAGATTTTTACGACAAAACCCTTTTTGTATGTACAAAAACTTACTTAAAATAAGAAAATAATGCAATTTCAACAAAAAAACAGGTTTTCACTAATTTCTTTTTGAATCTTTTGTAATATTTTTGTAGATTCTGAAAGTTTATTAGAAAAAATGGTCAAATAAACTTGAGGTGAGCAAAGGAACCTAAGATTTTTACGACAAAACCCCTTTTTATGTACAAAAACTTACTTAAAATAAGAAAATAATGCAGTTGCAACAAAAAAACAGGTTTTCACTGATTTCTTTTGGAATCTTTTGTAATATTTTTGTAGAATCTGTGGGTTTATTAAAAAAAATGGTCAAATAAACTTAAGGTGAGCAAAGGAACCTTAGATTTTTACGACAAATCCCCTTTTTATGTACAAAAACTTACTTAAAATAAGAAAATAATGCAACTGCAACAAAAAAACAGGTTTTCATTGATTTCTTTTGGAATCTTTTGTAATATTTTTGTAAAATCTGAGGGTTTATTAAAAAAAATAGTCAAATAACCTTGATGTGAGCAAAGGAACCTAAGTTTTTTTACGACAAAACCCCTTTTCAGGTACAAAAACTTACTAAAATAAGAAAATAATGCAATTTCAACAAAAAAACAGGTTTTCACTGATTTCTTTTGGAATCTTTTGTAATATTTTTGTAGATTCTGTGGGTTTATTAGAAAAAATGGTCAAATAAACTTGAGGTGAGCAAAGAAAATTAAGATTTTTACGACAAAACCCCTTTTCATGTACAAAAACTTACTAAAATAAGAAAATAATGCAATTGCAACAAAAAAACAGGTTTTCACTTATTTGTTTTGGAATCTTTTGTAATATTTTTGTAGATTCTGTAAGTTTATTAGAAAAAATGGTCAAATAAATTTTAGGTGAGCAAAGAAACCTAAGATTTTTACGACAAAACCCCTTTTTATGTACAAAAACTTATTTAAAATAAGAAAATAATGCAATTGTAACAAAAAAACAAGCTTTCACTTATTTCTTTTGAAATCTTTTGTAATATTTTTGTAGATCATGTGGGTTTATTAAAGAAAATGTTTATTTGAATGAAAAACAACCATGTATACCAATGTTTTTTAGCTCAAGGAGTATTTTATGTCAATAAACTTTTTTGTGAAAATGAGTAATTCTCTAAAAAAAATTTAAAAACAGGTTTTCACTGATTTCTTTTGGAATCTTTTGTAATATTTTTGAACATTCTGTGGGTTTATTAGAAAAAATGGTCAAATAAACTTGAGGTGAGCAAAAGAAAATAAGATTTTTACGACAAAACCCCTTTTTATATACAAAAACTTACTTAAAATAAAAAAATAATGCAATTGCAACAAAAAAACAGGTTTTCACTTATTTCTTTTAAAATCTTTTGTAATATTTTTGTAGAATCTGTGGGTTTATTAGAAAAAATGGTCAAATAAACTTGAGGTGAGCAAAGGAACCTAAGATTTTTACGATAAAACCCCTTTTTATGTACAAAAACGTACTTAAAATAAGAAAATAATGCAATTTCAACAAAAAATAAAGGTTTTCACTGATTTCTTTTTGAATCTTTTGTAATATTTTTGTAGATTCTGTGGGTTTATTAGAAAAAATGGTCAAATAAGCTTGAGGTGAGCAAAGGAACCTAAGATTTTTACGACAAAACCCCTTTTTATGTACAAAACTTACTTAAAATAAGAAAATAATGCAATTGCAACAAAAAAACAGGTTTTCACTGATTTCTTTTAAAATCTTTTGTAATATTTTTGTAGATTCTGTTGGTTTATTAGAAAAAATAGTCAAATAAACTTGAGGTGAGCAAAGGAACCTAAGTTTTTTTACGACAAAACCCCTTTTCAGGTACAAAAACTTACTTAAAATAACAAAATAATGCAATTGCAACAAAAAAACAGGTTTTCACTGATTTCTTTTGGAATCTTTCGTAATATTTTTGTAAAATCTGTGGGTTTATTAGAAAAAATGGTCAAATAACCTTGAGGTGAGCAAAGGAACCTAAGATTTTCACGACAAAACCCCTTTTTATGTATAAAAACTTAATTAAAATAAGAAAATAATGCAATTGCAACAAATAAACAGGTTTTTACTGAGTTCTTTTGGAATCTTGTGTAATATTTTTGTAGATCATGTGGGTTTATTAAAGAAAATGTTCAATTGAATTAAAAACAACCATGGATACAAATGTTTTTTAGCTCAAGGAGTATTTTATGTCAATAAACTTTTTTGTGAAATTGAGTTATTCTCTTAAAAAACTTAAAAACAGGTTTTAACTGTTTTCTTTTGGAATCTTTTGTAATATTTTTGTAGATTCTGTGAGTTTATTAGAAAATTTTGTCAACTAAACTTGAGGTGAGCAAAGGAACCTAAGATTTTTACGAAAAAACATCTTTTTATGTACAAAAACTTACATAAAATAAGAAAATAATGCAATTGCAACAAAAAAACATGTTTTTACTGATTTATTTTGGAATCTTTTGTAATATTTTTGTAGATTCTGTGAGTTTATTAGAAAATTTTGTCAACTAAACTTGAGGTGAGCAAAGGAACCTAAGATTTTTACAACAAAACCCCTTTTTATGTACAAAAACTTACATAAAATAATAAAATAATGCAATTGCAACAAAAAAACAGGTTTTTACTTATTTCTTTAAGACTCTTTTGTAATATTTCTGTAGATTCTGTGGATTTATAAAAAAAAATGGTCAAATAAACTTGAGGTGAGCATAGGAACCTAAGTTTTTTACGACAAAACCCCATTTTATGAACAAAAACTAACTTAAATTAGAAAATAATGCATATTCAACAAAAAAATAGGTTTTCACTGATATCTCATGTTATCTTTTGAAATATTTTTGAAGATTATGTGAGTTTTTAGAAAAAATGGTCAAATAAATTTGAGGTGAGCAAAGAAACAAAAGATTTTTACCACAAAACAAATTTATGTACAAAAACGTACCTAATATAAGAAAATAATGCAAATGCAACAAAAAAACAAGATTTCACTGATTTACATTGAAATATTTTGTAATTTATTTGTAGATTCTGTTGGTTTATTAGAAAAAATGGTCGAATAAACCTGAGGTGAATAATGAAACCAAGGATTTATACGACAAAACCCATTTTTATTTACAAAAACATACCAGAAATAAGAAAATAATGCAATTGCGACAAAAGAACAGGTTTTTACTAATTTCTTTTGAAATCTTTTTGAGTATTTATGTAGATTCTGTGGGTTTATTAGAAAAAATTTTCAAATAAACTTGAGGTGAGCAAAGAAATCAAAGATTTTTACGACAAAACTCTTTTTATGTAAAAAAACTTACTTAAAATGAGAAAATAATGCAATTGCAACAAAAAAACAAGTTTTCACTGATTTATTTTGGAATCTTTTTTAATATTTTTGTAGAATCTGTGGGTTTATTAGAAAAAATGGTCAAATAAACTTGAGGTGAGCAAAGGAACCTAAGATTTTTACAACAAAACCCCTTTTTATGTACAAAAACTTACTTAAAATGAGAAAATAATGCAATTGCAACAAAAAAACAGGTTTTCACTGAGTTATTTTGGAATCTTTTGTAATATTTTTGTAGAATCTGTGGGTTTATTAGAAAAAATGGTCAAATAAACTTGAGGTGAGCAAAGGAACCTAAGATTTTTACGACAAAACTTCTTTTTATGTACAAAAACTTACTTAAAATAAAAAAATAATGCAATTGCAACAAAAAAACAAGTTTTCACTGATTTCTTTTGGAATCTTTTGTAATATTTTTGTAGATCATGTGGGTTTATTAAAGAAAATGTTCATTTGAATTAAAAACAACCATGTATAACAATGTTTTTTAGCTCAAGGAGTATTTTATGTCAATAAACTTTTTTGTGAAAATGAGTAATTCTCTTAAAAAAAATTTAAAAACAGGTTTTCACTGATTTCTTTCGGAATCTTTTGTAATATTTTTGTACATTCTGTGGGTTTATTAGAAAAAATGGTAAAATAAACTTGAGGTGAGCAAAAGAAAACAAGATTTTTACGACAAAACCCCTTTTTATGTACAAAAACTTACTTAAAATAAGAAAATAATGCAATTGCAACAAAAAAACAGGTTTTCACTGACTTCTTTCAGAATCTTTTGTAATATTTTTGTAGAATCTGTGGGTTTATTAGAAAAAATGGTCAAATAAACTTGAGGTGAGCAAAGGAACCTACGATTTTTACGACAAAACCCCTTTTTATGTACAAAAACTTACTTAAAATAAGAAAATAATGTAATTGCAACAAAAAAACAGGTTTTCACTTATTTCTTTTGAAATCTTTTGTAATATTTTTGTAGATTTTGTGGATTTATTAGAAAAAATGGTTAACTAAACTTGAGGTGAGCGAAGAAACCTAAGATTTTTACGACAAAACCCCTTTTTATGTACAAAAACTTACTTAAAATAAGGAAATAATGCAAATGCAACAAAAAAACAGGTTTTCACTGATTTCTTTTGTAATAATTTGTAATATTTTTGTAGATTCTGTGGGTTTATTAGAAAAAATGGTCAAATAAACTTGAGGCGAGCAAAGGAACCTAAGATTTTTACGACAAAACCCTCTTTTATGTACAAAAACTTACTTAAAATAAGAAAATAATGCAATTGCAACAAAAAAACAGGTTTTCACTGATTTCTTTTGGAATCTTTTGTAATATTTTTGTAGATTCTGTGGGTTTATTAGAAAAAATGGTCAAATAAACTTGAGGTGAGCAAAGGAACCTAAGATTTTTACGACAAAACCCCTTTTTATGTACAAAAACTTACGTAAAATAAGAAAATAATGCAATTGCAACAAAAAAACAAGTTTTCACTTATTTTTTTTGGAATCTTTTGTAATATTTTTGTAGATCATGTGGGTTTATTAAAGAAAATGTTTATTTAAATTAAAAACAACCATGTATACCAATGTTTTATAGCTCAAGGAGTATTTTATGTCAATAAACTTTTATGTGAAAATGAGTAATTCTCTTAAAAAAAATTTAAAAACAGGTTTTAACTGATTTCTTTTGGAATCTTTTGTAATATTTTTGTACATTCTGTGGATTTATTAGAAAAATTTGTCAAATAAACTTGAGGTGAGCAAAAGAAAATAAGATTTTTACGACAAAACCCCTTTTTATGTACAAAAACTTACTTAAAATGAGAAAATAATGCCATTGCAACAAAAAAACAGGTTTTCACTGATTTCTTTTGAAATCTTTTGTAATATTTTTGTAGATTCTGTGGGTTTATTAGAAAAAATGGTCAAATAAACTTGAGGTGAGCAAAGGAACGTAAGATTTTTACGACAAAACCCCTTTTTA